>NW_026968395.1:40000-98243 GCF_028390025.1 Pseudophryne corroboree
GCATGGGCCTATCTAATGGGTGCAGGGTGTGTGGTGCACATGGCCCCTGGCATGGGCCTATCTAATGGGTGCAGGGTGTGTGGTGCACATGGGCCCCTGGCATGGGCCTATCTACTGGGTGCAGGGTGTGTGGTGTACATGGGCCCCTGGCATGGGCCTATCTAATGGGTGCAGGGTGTGTGGTGCACATGGGCCTATCTACTGGGTGCAGGGTGTGTGGTGTACATGGGCCCCTGGCATGGGCCTATCTACTGGGTGCAGGGTGTGTGGTGTACATGGGCCCCTGGCATGGGCCTATCTAATGGGTGCAGGGTGTGTGGTGCACATGGGCCTATCTAATGGGTGCAGGGTGTGTGGTATACATGGGCCCCTGGCATGGGCCTATCTAATGGGTGCAGGGTGTGTGGTGCACATGGGCCCCTGGCATGGGCCTATCTAATGGGTGCAGGGTGTGTGGTGCACATGGGCCCCTGGCATGGGCCTATCTAATGGGTGCAGGGTGTGTGGTGCACATGGGCCCCTGGCATGGGCCTATCTATTGGGTGCAGGGTGTGTGGTGCACATGGGCCTATCTATTGGGTGCAGGGTGTGTGGTGCACATGGGCCTATCTAATGGGTGCAGGGTGTGCGGTGCACATGGGCCCCTGGCATGGGCCTATCTAATGGGTGCAGGGTGTGTGGTGCACACGGGCCCCTGGCATGGGCCTATCTAATGGGTGCAGGGTGTGTGGTGCACATGGGCCTATCTAATGGGTGCAGGGTGTGTGGTGCACATGGGCCTATCTAATGGGTGCAGGGTGTGTGGTGCACATGGGCCCCTGGCATGGGCCTATCTATTGGGTGCAGGGTGTGTGGTGCACATGGGCCTATCTAATGGGTGCAGGGTGTGTGGTGCACATGGGCCTATCTAATGGGTGCAGGGTGTGTAGTTCACATGGTCATATCTAATGGGTGCAGGGTGTGTGGTGCACATGGGCCTATTTAATGGGTGCAGGGTGTGTGGTGCACATGGGCCCCTGGCATGGGCCTATCTAATGGGTGCAGGGTGTGTGGTGCACATGGGCACCTGGCATGGGCCTATCTATTGGGTGCAGGGTGTGTGGTGCACATGGGCCTATCTAATGGGTGCAGGGTGTGTGGTGCACATGGGCCTATCTAATGGGTGCAGGGTGTGTAGTTCACATGGTCCTATCTAATGGGTGCAGGGTGTGTGGTGCACATGGGCCTATCTAATGGGTGCAGGGTGTGTGGTGCACATGGGCCCCTGGCATGGGCCTATCTAATGGGTGCAGGGTGTGTGGTGCACATGGGCCTATCTATTGGGTGCAGGGTGTGTGGTGCACATGGGCCCCTGGCATGGGCCTATCTAATGGGTGCAGGGTGTGAGGTGTACATGGGCCCCTGGCATGGGCCTATCTAATGGGTGCAGGGTGTGTGGTGCACATGGGCCCCTGGCATGGGCCTATCTACTGGGTGCAGGGTGTGTGGTGTACATGGGCCCCTGGCATGGGCCTATCTAATGGGTGCAGGGTGTGTGGTGCACATGGGCCTATCTACTGGGTGCAGGGTGTGTGGTGTACATGGGCCCCAGGCATGGGCCTATCTAATGGGTGCAGGGTGTGTGGTGCACATGGGCCCCTGGCATGGGCCTATCTACTGGGTGCAGGGTGTGTGGTGTACATGGGCCCCTGGCATGGGCCTATCTAATGGGTGCAGGGTGTGTGGTGCACATGGCCCCTGGCCTGGGCCTATCTAATGGGTGCAGAGTGTGTGGTGCACATTGGGCCCCTGGCATGGGCCTATCTAATGGGTGCAGGGTGTGTGGTGCACATGAGCCTATCTATTGGGTGCAGGGTGTGTGGTGCACATGGGCCTATCTATTGGGTGCAGGGTGTGTGGTGCACATGGGCTCCTGGCATGGGCCTATCTAATGGGTGCAGGGTGTGTGGTGCACATGGGCCTATCTAATGGGTGCAGGGTGTGTGGTGCACATGGGCCCCTGGCATGGGCCTATCTAATGGGTGCAGGGTGTGTGGTGCACATGGGCCCCTGGCATGGGCCTATCTAATGGGTGCAGGGTGTGTGGTGCACATGGGCCCCTGGCATGGGCCTATCTAATGGGTGCAGGGTGTGTGGTGCACATGGGCCCCTGGCATGGGCCTATCTATTGGGTGCAGGGTGTGTGGTGCACATGGGCCTATCTATTGGGTGCAGGGTGTGTGGTGCACATGGGCCTATCTAATGGGTGCAGGGTGTGCGGTGCACATGGGCCCCTAGCATGGGCCTATCTAATGGGTGCAGGGTGTGTGGTGCACATGGGCCCCTGGCATGGGCCTATCTAATGGGTGCAGGGTGTGTGGTGCACATGGGCCTATCTAATGGGTGCAGGGTGTGTGGTGCACATGGGCCTATCTAATGGGTGCAGGGTGTGTGGTGCACATGGGCCCCTGGCATGGGCCTATCTATTGGATGCATGGTGTGTGGTGCACATGGGCCTATCTATTGGGTGCAGGGTGTGTGGTGCACATGGGCCTATCTATTGGGTGCAGGGTGTGTGGTGCACATGGGCCTATCTAATGGGTGCAGGGTGTGTGGTGCACATGGGCCCCTGGCATGGGCTTATCTAATGGGTGCAGGGTGTGTGGTGCACATGGGCCCCTGGCATGGGCCTATCTAATGGGTGCAGGGTGTGTGGTGCACATGGGCCCCTGGCATGGGCCTATCTATTGGGTGCAGGGTGTGTGGTGCACATGGGCCCATCTAATGGGTGCAGGGTGTGTGGTGCACATGGGCCTATCTAATGGGTGCAGGGTGTGTGGTGCATATGGGCCCCTGGCATGGACCTATCTAATGGGTGCAGGGTGTGTGGTGCACATGGGCCCCTGGCATGGGCCTATCTAATGGGTGCAGGGTGTGTGGTGCACATGGGCCCCTGGCATGGGCCTATCTAATGGGTGCAGGGTGTGTGGTGCACATGGGCCTATCTACTGGGTGCAGGGTGTGTGGTGTACATGGGCCCCTGGCATGGGCCTATCTAATGGGTGCAGGGTGTGTGGTGCAGATGGGCCCCTGGCATGGGCCTATCTAATGGGTGCAGGGTGTGTGGTGCACATGGGCCTATCTAATGGGTGCAGGGTGTGTGGTGCACATGGGCCTATCTAATGGGTGCAGGGTGTGTGGTGCACATGGGCCTATCTAATGGGTGCAGGGTGTGTGGTGCACATGGGCCTATCTATTGGGTGCAGGGTGTGTGGTGCACATGGGCCCCTGGCATGGGCCTATCTAATGGGTGCAGGGTGTGTGGTGCACATGGGCCTATCTATTGGGTGCAGGGTGTGTGGTGCACATGGGCCCCTGGCATGGGCCAATCTAATGGGTGCAGGGTGTGTGCTGCACATGGGCCTATCTATTGGGTGCAGAGTGTGTGGTGCACATGGGCCCCTGGCATGGGCCTATGTAATGGGTGCAGGGTGTGTGGTGCACATGGGCCCCTGGCATGGGCCTATCTAATGGGTGCAGGGTGTGTGGTGCACATGGGCCCCTGGCATGGGCCTATCTAATGGGTGCAGGGTGTGTGATGCACATGGGCCCCTGGCATGGGCCTATCTAATGGGTGCAGGGTGTGTGGTGCACATGGGCCTATCTACTGGGTGCAGGGTGTGTGGTGTACATGGGCCCCTGGCATGGGCCTATCTAATGGGTGCAGGGTGTGTGGTGCACATGGGCCCCTGGCATGGGCCTATCTACTGGGTGCAGGGTGTGTGGTGTACATGGGCCCCTGGCATGGGCCTATCTAATGGGTGCAGGGTGTGTGGTGCACATGGGCCCCTGGCATGGGCCTATCTAATGGGTGCAGGGTGTGTGGTGCACATGGGCCTATCTATTGGGTGCAGGGTGTGTGGTGCACATGGGCCTATCTATTGGGTGCAGGGTGTGTGGTGCACATGGGCCTCTGGCATGGGCCTATCTAATGGGTGCAGGGTGTGTGGTGCACATGGGCCTATCTATTGGGTGCAGGGTGTGTTGTGCACATGGGCCTATCTAATGGGTGCAGGGTGTGTGGTGCACATGGGCCCCTGGCATGGGACTATCTAATGGACGCAGGGTGTGTAGTGCACATGGGCCTATCTAATGGATGCAGGTTGTGTGGTGCACATGGGCCTATCTAATGGGTGCAGGGTGTGTGGTGCACATGGGCCCCTGGCATGGGCCTATATAATGGGTGCAGGGTGTGTGGTGCACATGGGCCTATCTATTGGGTGCAGGGTGTGTGGTGCACATGGGCCTATCTATTGGGTGCAGGGTGTGTGGTGCACATGGGCCTATCTAATGGGTGCAGGGTGTGTGGTGCACATGGGCCTATCGAATGGGTGCAGGGTGTGTGGTGCACATGGGCCCCTGGCATGGGCCTATCTATTGGGTGCAGGGTGTGTGGTGCACATGGGCCTATCTATTGGGTGCAGGGTGTGTGGTGCACATGGGCCTATTTAATGGGTGCAGGGTGTGTGGTGCACATGGGCCTATCTATTGGGTGCAGGGTGTGTGGTGCACATGGGCCCCTGGCATGGTCCTATCTAATGGACGCAGGGTGTGTGGTGCACATGGGCCCCTGGCATGGTCCTATCTATTGGGTGCAGGGTGTGTGGTGCACATGGGCCCCTGGCATGGTCCTATCTAATGGACGCAGGGTGTGTGGTGCACATGGGCCCCTGGCATGGTCCTATCTATTGGGTGCAGGGTGTGTGGTGCACATGGGCCCCTGGCATGGCTCTATCTAATGGGTGCAGGGTGTGTGGTGCACATGGGCCCCTGGCATGGTCCTATCTAATGGACGCAGGGTGTGTGGTGCACATGGGCCCTTGGCATGGTTCTATCTATTGGGTGCAGGGTGTGTGGTGCACATGGGCCTCTGGCATGGGACTATCTAATAGAAGCAGGGTGTGTGGTGGACATGGGCCCCTGGCATGGTTCTATCTATTGGGTGCAGGGTGTGTGGTGCACATGGGCCCCTGGCATGGTCCTATCTAATGGACGCAGGGTGTGTGGTGCACATGGGCCCTTGGCATGGTTCTATCTATTGGGTGCAGGGTGTGTGGTGCACATGGGCCCCTGGCATGGTCCTATCTAATGGACGCAGGGTGTGTGGTGCACATGGGCCCCTGGCATGGTCCTATCTATTGGGTGCAGGGTGTGTGGTGCACATGGGCCCCTGGCATGGCTCTATCTAATGGGTGCAGGGTGTGTGGTGCACATGGGCCCCTGGCATGGTCCTATCTAATGGACGCAGGGTGTGTGGTGCACATGGGCCCCTGGCATGGTCCTATCTAATGGACGCAGGGTGTGTGGTGCACATGGGCCCTTGGCATGGTTCTATCTATTGGGTGCAGGGTGTGTGGTGCACATGGGCCTCTGGCATTGGACTATCTAATAGAAGCAGGGTGTGTGGTGCACATGGGCCCCTGGCATGGTTCTATCTATTGGGTGCAGGGTGTGTGGTGCACATGGGCCCCTGGCATGGTCCTATCTAATGGACGCAGGGTGTGTGGTGCACATGGGCCCTTGGGATGGTTCTATCTATTGGGTGCAGGGTGTGTGGTGCACATGGGCCCCTGGCATGGGACTATCTAATGGACGCAGGGTGTGTGGTGCACATGGGCCCCTGGCATGGTCCTATCTAATGGACGCAGGGTGTGTAGTGCACATGGGCCTATCTAATCGATGCAGGGTGTGTGGTGCACATGGGCCCCTGGCATGGGCCTATCTAATGGATGCAGGGTGTGTGGTGCACATGGGCCTATCTAATGAATGCAGGGTGTGTGGTGCACATGGGCCCCTGGCATGGGCCTATCTAATGGACGCAGGGTGTGTGGTGCACATGGGCCCCTGGCATGGGCCTATCTAATGGGTGCAGGGTGTGTGGTGCACATGGGCCTATCTATTGGGTGCAGGGTGTGTGGTGCACATGGGCCTATCTATTGGGTGCAGGGTGTGTGGTGCACATGGTCCTATCTAATGGGTGCAGGGTGTGTGGTGCTCATGGGCCTATCTAATGGGTGCAGGGTGTGTGGTGCACATGGGCCTATCTAATGGGTGCAGGGTGTGTGGTGCACATGGGCCTATCTATTGGGTGCAGGGTGTGTGGTGCACATGGGCCTATCTAATGGGTGCAGGGTGTGTGGTGCACATGGACCTATCTAATGGGTGCAGGGTGTGTGGTGCACATGGGCCTATCTAATGGGTGCAGGGTGTGTGGTGCACATGGGCCTATCTAATGGATGCAGGGTGTGTGGTGCACATGGTCCTATCTAATGGGTGCAGGGTGTGTGGTGCTCATGGGCCTATCTAATGGGTGCAGGGTGTGTGGTGCACATGGGCCTATCTAATGGGTGCAGGGTGTGTGGTGCACATGGGCCTATCTAATGGGTGCAGGGTGTGTGGTGCACATGGTCCTATCTAATGGGTGCAGGGTGTGTGGTGCACATGGGCCTATCTAATGGGTGCAGGGTGTGTGGTGCACATGGGCCTATCTAATGGGTGCAGGGTGTGTGGTGCACATGGACCTATCTAATGGGTGCAGGGTGTGTGGTGCACATGGTCCTATCTAATGGGTGCAGGGTGTGTTGAGCACATGGGCCTATCTAATGGGTGCAGGGTGTGTGGTGCACATGGACCTATCTAATGGGTGCAGGGTGTGTGGTGCACATGGGCCTATCTAATGGGTGCAGGGTGTGTGGTGCACATGGGCCTATCTAATGGATGCAGGGTGTGTGGTGCACATGGTCCTATCTAATGGGTGCAGGGTGTGTGGTGCTCATGGGCCTATCTAATGGGTGCAGGGTGTGTGGTGCACATGGGCCTATCTAATGGGTGCAGGGTGTGTGGTGCACATGGGCCTATCTAATGGGTGCAGGGTGTGTGGTGCACATGGTCCTATCTAATGGGTGCAGGGTGTGTGGTGCACATGGGCCTATCTAATGGGTGCAGGGTGTGTGGTGCACATGGGCCTATCTAATGGGTGCAGGGTGTGTGGTGCACATGGACCTATCTAATGGGTGCAGGGTGTGTGGTGCACATGGTCCTATCTAATGGGTGCAGGGTGTGTTGAGCACATGGGCCTATCTAATGGGTGCAGGGTGTGTGGTGCACATGGGCCTATCTAATGGGTACAGGGTGTGTGGTGCTCATGGCTCTCTCAATTTTTACCCTCTGACATCTCCACCATCATTATGGGCGATTTCAATATTGCTATTGACAGTCCACAATCTCCCCATGCCTCCAAACTCCTCTCTCTAACCTCCTCTCTCAGCCTCTCCCAATGGACTGACTCCTCTACTCATCGGGAGGGCCACTGCCTTGATCTTGTATTCAGCAGACTATGCTCTGTTTCTGAACTCACTAACACTCCTTTCCCTCTCTCAGATCACAACCTCATCACCTGCATGCTATTCTCCATAACTTCAATCTCAATGTCACTGAAGTCTACCAAGCCGCCTCTAACCCGCAGAAATATTAACACAATTCATTTTCAAGATCTTTCCTGCTCTCTGCGACAACTTCTCTCACCTGCAGTATTCTGAGATGTCTGTATCACACCCGAACCAGACTCTAGAGATAGCCCTTGATGAAGTGGCTCCAGCTACCCACCACACTCCACTCCACCTACAAAAACTATCACGTAAAGTTAGACGTCACTGGTGTAAATCTCATGTTCCATGTGACTTCCTCACATATAAGACTACCACACATATACCAATCTTATCTTAATGATATGGTCACTGCCAAACAAACATATTTCCAAACTCACATCTCTGCTGAAGCCCCTAACCCCAAACGACTTTTTAATACATTTGAATCACTTATCAACCATCCTTTACCCAACCCGCCAGCCAATTTCAAGGCACAAGATCTTGCTTCCTACTTCAAGGACAAGATTGATAAGATCCCAGATGAAATGGTATGCTCTTCCTCAACCAGTGGCCTACTCAATTCCCTACCTGAACCCTCTGGCACTTTTTCTTCATTTGAGCTCACCAGTGAAGATGAAGTATCAACACTCTTCTCATGCTGCTACTCTCCCACCTCTCCTCTTGACCCTCACAAATCAGTAAATCTCTGTCTCCTGTGCTCATCCTAACCTTAACTAACATCTGTAATCTCTCTCTCTACTGGTATCTTTCCTTCTCTGTACAAGCATGCAGTGATTACTCCCATTCGAAAAAAGAACCCAATTATGACCCTAACTCTCTCTCAAACTACCGTCCCATCTCTCATGTCTCTCCAAGCTACTTGACTCGCCCTACACACTTTCGTTTTTCTTTTTTTTTCTAAAATATTTTTATTGAGGTTCAGAAAATACAATAAACGACTGCAAATAAGGACGTATAGTCCAACAGTATGTAGGATCACAATGGTCATCTAGACAGTCATATACAAAATGGTAGGGATCAAGTAGAAAAACCTCATATCTTCCATTTTCTAATCAAGAGCATCCAAATACATGTAACAAGGTAACACGACAAAAGAAAAAAAGAAAAACAGTGGTATATCAGAGCAACAAGCGTGTTCCCGGTATGGAGAAAAATTGAGAAGACAATAAAACATGCTAATACGCCTCCCCCTTTGGGGGGCGCTAAATTCAAAAATAACAAACCAACAGAAAAGCAATAACAATAATAATAACAACAGTAGTACCTGCCAGGGCTGGGAGATCGCCGACCCATCCACGGAGATGTCACCAGAGCAAGGAAAGGTATGTAGATGATAGAGATCCAGAAACAAATAGTATGAGAAGAAAAAGGGCACAGAGGTCTGGTGTGGGTATCAGAGATCAGAGTGGAAGAGAGGAAAGAGAAGAGAGAGAGCGGAGAGAAAGGAGGAGGGGGCAGTTATGGGAAAGAGATGGGTGGGTTGTCTGCTAGAATTTGGTGTCCCTACCAGGTGGTGCAATGAAAGCTCTGTTTAATGGCCATTTTTGTCGGAGTGGGTAGTGTATTAATGAACCGTCTCCAGCATTGAAACAAGGTGGAGGTTAATATTTCCTTATTAAGGGAAGTCTCCAGCCAGTCCATCGTAAATAGAAATAACAATCTGAAGGTAGCTAAAGGTACTGGGGGGGGGGGAGGGGTATCAGATGACCACTGCTGAAGTATGGCTTTCCTGCCCACTGCTGAGAGGATCACAACTAGTTTTGCATCCTGGGAGGGGAGGTCCTGTTGGTCATGAACATAACCAAAAAAAGCCCAAGAGGTGGTGCATTGGTAGTGCAAGCCCAACTCGGAGGTTCCGTAGATGTGTAGCTTAGCCCAGAATTTTTGGATATGATGGCAGTGCCAGAAGCAGTGCATAAGATCGGCCACTGGTGAGGAGCATTTTACACATTTCGCCGAGTAGGACAGGCCCATCAAATGGCTCCTCTTTGGTGATATATAGGCTCTGTGTAATATCTTATAGGACATTTCCTGGTATAGGCTAGCTGGGATAAGTTTGAGGGAAGCTGCAAAGCTATCCATCATGGCCTCAGGGGACATGGAGGGGATTTGGGGGGACCATGCTTGTACTTCAGCTAGATCTGTGGTGGGTATGTGTTCCGTGCGTATGCGGGCGTATATAGTCGAGATGGAACAAGTCCCCGAGCGTAAAAGTGTGTCCAGAGAGTTAACAAAGTCCAAGGCAGTGAGGTGTGAGAGGACCAGTTGTATATAGTGTGAAGCCTGGAAAAAATAAAAGTCATGGCGGGGGTTAACCTCATATTTGGCTGACACCTCCGTGAAAGTGAGTATTTTTTTGTTAGAGTCAAGGAGATCCCCAATGCATGTAATGCCCAAGGCATGCCAAGTAGTATAGGGAAGGAGGGCCCTCTTTGAAACTGTAGGTTACCAACTAGAGGGAGAAATAGTGAGTGGGTATGTTGTAGCTTGAGAGATTGACAGGATAACCTCCACGCCGTGATAGTAGAGGTCAGGAGAATGTTGTCTAGGTGGAGGGTGGACATATCAGATTTATTTGCATGGAGAATGTAACTAAGAGATAGGGGGGCACAAAGTTGGGAGTCAATCAATGAGTCAGTGAAGATAGACGTACCATGAAGCCAGTCCATAGCGAAACGAAGGAGGCAAGCTCGGTTATACTGCTCCACGTCCGGCAGATTCACTCCCCCGTTCTGTACTGTTTGGGAAAGTTTAACATTTTTTATCCTGGGTCGTTTATTAGCCCAAATAAATTTAGAGATCGAGGAGTTAAGGAGAGAGACATCAGACTTTGAAAGCATGATGGGTATTATCTGCAGCACGTATAGCAGCTTGGGGAATCTAGCCATCTTTACTAGATTGCAACGTCCTAACAAATGAAGGGGTAAAGTTTGCCACAGCGTCAGTTCCGTCTGGATTTTATTGAGAATGGGGTGGACATTGTCAGAATAAAAACGGGTAGGGTCGGAAGGAAGAAGGACTCCAAGGTAAGTGATATGGGTGGGGGCCCAGCGAAATGGGAAAGGAGAATCCCAGCCTACGGTAATCTGGGGAAATATGGCTAATGCTTCCGATTTGTCAAAATTTACGGAGAAACCGGCGAAGGAGGAAAAGTGGTCAATGGTGTCCTGCCGCAAGAACCAATTGTCGTGGGTTGGAGGTGAGAAGAAGGATGTCGTCTGCAAACGCCATGAGCTTGATCTCCCTGTTGCCAATCCTAATGCCACGGAAGGTGGATAAATTAAGGATGTACTGTATGAAGGGTTCTAGAGCGATATTAAAAAGGAGGGGAGAAAGGGGGCATCCCTGTCTAGTTCCTCTTTCAAGGAGAAAAGGAGGGGATAGAATGTTATTAACCATCACCTGTGCAGACGGGTTGGTATAGAGGGAATCAACCAGGCCCCGGAAAGTCTCACCAAATTGTTGGTAGAGTAAGACTCTAGCAAGGTGAGGCCAGGCAATCTTATCGAAAGCCTTTTCCGCGTCAAGTTTAATTAGGATGTTATCCGTGATATTATTAGTACGGGAGTGAGTGATGGCCGCCAGTGCGGTTCTGATGCCTTGTACCAAGTGTCTATGTTTAAGGAAGCCCATCTGCGCAGGCGATATAATACGGGAAAGACATAATTGTAGTCTATTGGCCATCAGTTTTGTGAGAATTTTAAAGTCCTGATTGAGGAGGGAGATCGGCCTGTAAGACCCAGGCAAGGATGGGGCCTTACCCGGTTTTGGTATAACAATTATTGTGGCCTCATTGAATCTAATGGGGGTTTGTTTGGAGGTGAGAATATGATTATAGAGAGATGTGAGGGTGGGGGCTATCTCATCCCGCAGCATCTTGTAAAACTCCGCACCATAACCGTCAGGGCCGGGGCTTTTGTTGTTCGGTAGGGTTTTGATAACTTCAATAACCTCCTCGACCGTGACCGGGGTGTCTAGGGAGTCCCTCTCCTCTCGAGTTAAAATAGGGAGGGCAGCCTCCTCCAGGAAAGAGTGGTTAGCATCAGGGGTCATCGGGGCCCTTGGCATACAAGGACTGGTAGAAATTTCTAAATTCAGTGCAGATAAGGTCAGGGTTGGTACTCAACGTGCCGGAGCTAGTGATCGTATTAACCCAAGTATGGGATTTGGGGCCTTTAATTAGATTCGCCAGCAGTTTACCTGACTTGTTGCCCCACCTGTGGAGTCTATTCCGCTGGTAATCGTAGGAGAGTTGGGCCCATTCCGTGAGGAACGTATCATAAATGAGCTTGGCCGAGAGATAGGCTTCCCTGTGAGCAGGGGTGTTATGTTGGGTGTAGCTGCGGTACGCAGAGGTGAGAGTGGAGCTTAAAGTTTGCAGTTGGGAGGAAAAAAATTTCCATTTGGCATGAGTGTAGGACATAATATGTCCTCTAAGGACGGCTTTAGCTGCCCCCCAAAAGATTAGCGAGTCTGAATGTTGGTCTTCGTTATCTAGAGCAGTGGTTCTCAAACTCGGTCCTCAGGACCCCACACGGTTCACGTTTTCCATGTCACCCAGCAGGCGCACTATGTATCACCAACTGCCACATTTTAAAATTCTACAGGTGACCTGCAAAACATGAACCGTGTGGGGTCCTGAGGACTGAGTTTGAGAACCTGTGATCTAGAGTATAATTAAGCCAGGACTGTTTGAGATGAAGCAAAAAGTCAGTAGAGTGGCGTAGGTAGGCAGGGAACCGCCAGGTCGGGACAGTACGAGGCGATAAGCTCAATTGGATATGAAGAGATATAGGGGCGTGGTCAGAGATGATGATGTTGTCAATGGATGTGTGGGTAACTTTGGGGAGGAGGTTTGTACTAGTAAAAATATAGTCAATCCTAGAGTGAGAAGAGTGGGGATGGGAATAAAAAGAAAAGTCTTTTTGGGTGGGGTGGAGTATTCGCCAGGGATCTAGGAGATTTAGTTGGGTACAGAAGGAGGAGAGCAGGTGAGTGAGAGGTGTAGAAGTAGCTGCACTTACCCTGGATCTGTCCATGGATGGGTCGACGACCAAATTGAAGTCCCCACCAACTATCAAATTCTGACCTCCCCAGGAGATAAGGGTCGAGATAAGATCTACAAAGAAGGAATCAGGTGAGGAATTAGGTGCATAGAGATTGAGAAGGGTGTAAACAGTATTTTGGATACATACATCTACTAGCAAAAATCTACCCTCTGGGTCATGCTGTTTTCTAAGAACTGAATGTTGTAAGTTGGCATGAAGTAAAATTGCTACCCCCCCTCTAGACTTGGAATGGTAAGGTGACGATATACAATTCCCTATCCACGGGGCACGAAGTGTGTGTCTAGGATCATCTAACCAGTGCGTCTCTTGCAAGAATGTATTCTGAGGAGACATGCGTTTCAGGGGAGACCGCACCTTTTTCCTTTTGACCAGGTGATTAAGGCCCTCTACGTACCAGGATACAAAGCGGAGCAATGTAGCAGCTGGATCATCATCTACAGGAGGATGCGTGTGGGAGTCTGAGGACATACTATCCAACTCCCATTGGGAAAAATATCATAAGAAAAACGTAAGAGGTAAAGTAGGGTCCCACCCCGTCCCAGCGAGCGGTGGGGGGGGGGAGTTCCCCAGTGGGGGGAAGGGAACCCGACCCAGGCAGATGCAGTTAACAAAGCATAGCAACAACAAAAAATATAATTTCAAGCAATACAAAACAAAAACAAAACAAAAACAACTGGAGGCAGGCATGAGTGTGGAGTAGTCACACTCCATATAGCCTGCATGTGAGACCCGAGTAGAGATTCGGGTAGTGTCAAGCAACAATTAGGTAAAGTCACAAAATGATCAAGTTGCAGGAAGGGCGAAATGCAGCCTGGCCTCGTCTGGATCTTCAAAGAATCTCGGTCGACCATCCTCAAAGACTCTAAGACGTGCTGGATATAGCAGAGAGAATTTAACCTTTGTGTCAAAGAGATGCTTGCAGATGGGGGCAAAGTCCTTGTGTTTCGCTGCCACTACAGCTGAGAAGTTCTGAAAAATGAGAAGGCGCTCTCTATTAATCGACAGACTAGCAGTCTTGCGGTAATGGTCCAGAAGTCTTGTTTTGTCCGCATAGTTTAAAACTCTGATGATAACCGGGCGTGGGCGGCCCGATGGACTTTTCCGCTCCGGTCCCAGCCTGTGGGCCCTTTCGATGACAAGAGGGGCACCTTTTAGATTCATGGACAGCTGCTCCGGGATGCCCGACGAGAGGAGATCCAAGAGCTCATGACCTTTTATGGATTCTGGGATACCGATGACCCGCAAGTTGTTACGCAGTGCGATTTTCCAGGTCATCGAGTTTCTACGAGAGGTCTGCGACTTCCAGTTGTTTGGTGCGCAACGAGCGTTGGGCCTCTCCCAGGTCATCTTCCAGGGCAGATATCCTTTGTTCTGCCTCATCAAGGCGGGTGGAATGTTGAGTAAGCAAAGTCGATGACGACTCAATAGCCTCTTTAATGCCTGCCAATTTCTCATCGAGAAGAGGTCCCAGTACCGCCAGCAGGTCTTTGGGCTTCACTTTAGATTGTTTAGCGGGGGTCTAGATTTACGAGAGCTTCGGGAGAGTGAGCGTGTAGTCGAGTGATCAGAGTCCGATGAATCGCCTCCAGGGGTGTCCTCACGAGATTGCTGGTAGTGCCCGCGGACATCACGGGCAGAGGTATCATGAATTTTTCCATGCTGGGTTGCCCAGGAGGGGGGGGGGGGGGGGGGGCGGAGGCCAGAGACACTGAGCGTTCAAATAGTAAAGGATGTAGCGAGTCTCACATTCTAGTCGGTTATTCACTGCCGGGCCTCATCTGAATCGTAGCAGTCGCCCAGTGGAAGAGGCATAGAACATAATGAAATAAAAATAAAATAGAACAACAAAAAAGTTGAAGATGGAGATGCCCCCTGCCAGGGGTCAGGCAGGCCTTCAGAGGTAGGTGTGAGGCCAGTGAGGGTACAAAGGATAAGATGCGGGGCCGGGCCGCAGCGGGGAAGGTGAAGAATGGGCCGCTGTCGCAGCCAGCGGGGCACCCACAGTCAGAATGGCAGTTGAGAGTACGTCTCCGGTGGTGCCGCTTGGGCTGCCCCATGTTTGCGGCAGCAGCACAGGGGTGGCGGGAGATGGCCGCCGGGCCCGAGGGTTGGTAAGCTGGTCAGGTGTCCCCCACCGCAGTAGCAGAAACTGGGCTGAGATGTGAGGAAGTCCACAGGCCACCTGTGATAGCAGGCCACTGGCAGTGATGGATATAAGAGCAGCCAGAAGCGGCCTAGGCTATTCTCCTACTAGGACAACGGTCTTTCTCCGTGGCAATGCAGGCTCCAGGTTCAGGATCAGGAGAGCCAGTAGAGCTCTCCTTGGTAGTGGAGGCCGCAGGGCAGGAGTCGCCGCCCGGGTAAGTTGTTGCAGCAAGCAGCGGGAGGGAGACGCGGCAGCCGCCATCACAGTCTCCTCCGCAGCGCATTGATCCGGCGCCAGTACTCCCGCTCCAGCCGCAGCGAGAGATATCAGCGGCCACATCAAGGGGACAAAGACTGGCTGGATGTCCGAGTGGCCGGCGCCAAAATCGAGGCCCCGGCTTCAGCGTGGGGACCAGGCCGCAATCCACGGGAGCGTCCATGATGCTCCCCGACTCCACAGCTCAGGTCAGATGGTAGCAGGGTGGCAGGGAGAGGTTTAGTAAGTAGAGGTGACGTGAAGGAGCGGGTCTGGGCAGACCAGGAGAGCAAATTAGATGGTTTTCAAGCAGGAGCTCATCCAGGCTGCGACTGCTCTCCTCCGGTGCCAGGCCACGCCCCCCTCACACACTTTCTTAACTCATACAACTTTTTGGACCCACTTCAGTCAGGCTTTTGTGCCCATCACTCCACAGGGACAGCACTGACTAAAGTAGTGAATGATCTGGTCACTGCAAAGTCTAAGGTCCATTACTCACTTTTTATTCTTCTAGATCTCTAGACACTGTTGACCACTCTCTTCTCATACAGTTTTATCACTTTTGTTTCCAATTGTAAAGCGCAATGGAATTTGCTGCGCTATACAAGAAACTGTAAATAAGAATAATATCAGGGATGGAAGCAGAGGGACTACGAGAAGTTCTAAATGTGTGGTTTGATGGAGAGGGAGGAGACAAGGATAACTCCAAGACTGCGCACTTGACCATTAACCAAACTACACCAACGTACATCTCTTCATTCACCTCATAATATGTCCCAACCTGAGTGAAGGATTTACATTAGGAGTGGGTGGTCCACAGTGTCAGTAGCAACAGAGAGGTCAAGAAGAATAAGCAGAGAGTAGGATTTAGCAGTAAGGAGGTCATTGCAGACTGTTGTGAGGGCAGTTTTAGTGGAGAGGAGAGGACGGAAGTCAAACTGAAGTGGGTCCAGCAGGGAGTGGGAGGACAAAAAGACGGTAAGGTGGATGTAGACAATACACTTTAGGAGTTTGGAGCCAAATAGGAGGAGAGAGATGGTGTGGTAGTTGGAGAGAGTGTTAAGATCAAGGGTGGATTTTATAAGAATAGGGGAGACAGTTCCTTCCCCCTTACTCCAGAGTGTGCTATATCTGGTTTGTTTCCTGGATGTTATCGTTTTCAGAAAGGGCCCAAAAATTATTATTAGCTACAATATATCATTAGCAGATCGTAAGAGTGTATTAAACATTTGGACACATAATTATCCTCCTATAATGCCCCATTTTATAACTAAATGATATTATATATTCCACATGGACTGGGTGGAGGCCTCACAAAAAGGTGCACATTAATTGTTTGATACATGGGAGAGATTTGGGGCGGGGTGTATTAAGATATATCACCGCCCCTCACAGCGATGTTGATTGCATATGTACTAACATATGCGATCAACATTGCAATGCGGTGACGGAGACCCCCCGCGATACCTGCGAGGTGGTCTGCGGGGGGTCTCTGTCACCTCCCTGGGCTCTGCACACAACTCCCATGCTGGAAAGCAGCAGCAGGCTGCCCCCGGCGCCTCCTCCTCCTCCCTGCAGCCGGAAGGACCTCCGGCTGTGTTGCTAGGGGAAGGAGATTACCTTCCGGGTCCAGGCTTCCTGGAGGGGAGGTCGGCATCTGCAGCGGGGGGTGCGGCATGTTGCGGCGGCTGACCATAAGAAGGCCATAGGCTTCTATAGGGTATCACCATCCAAAGATGGCGATACCCTCATGGGCAAAAACGTGGCAGCCGGGTGTTAGTACATACGAAAATGCTATTGCATTTTCCATTTAGTACATCCCGCCGTTACTGTTATATTGTCACCTTCCATCAAAGCTCAAGTTCCTAAATGTTTTCAATCTACGATGCAGATCACTTCTCCAGGATGACCCAAAACCTACTTGATTTGGCAAACCCTACTCCCCCCCCCCCCCTCTCCTTTTTTCTTTTACACGTGGATATCCCACATGCGCCTATTTGCTCTTTTTGTCTCACGATGATCTATACTAATGGAAGTAACGTGGAGTATTACTTTATTTCTGCCTCAGAAATGGCGCTCAGTTCCAGGTCAGAGCTTTGATGGACAATGTCCGCATTATTGGTTTTGTCCAAGTACATTGTTCTAATCTTTGGATGTACTGAACTGATACTTCAAATAAAAATGTAAAAAACAAAACAAAAGAATGGGGGACACAGGGGTCTTCTGGCTTTACAGAGGGAACAGTCTCCGATGAGCTGGAGATAGTGAAGAGACGGGCAAGATGGGGACAGACAACAGGATAGCTAATATGGATGGGGAGGGGTATGTTGGGGGCGAATTGCATCATCACCCATCAGGTTCACTTCACTTGGCTGCTTGGCAGCAGGTGGAGGGCAGATGTGGGAGATGTGCCCACTGTTCCAGGTGGCCGGGAGCACCACACGATTTTCAAGAGCCTCCCGGCCGTTCTGGGTAAGCAGGCAAGTATGATCCTGTAGCTGCTGAGGGGGGTTATAGGAAAGGGGGACATGGGGGAGGAGTGCTGGAGAGTGTGAGATACAGGAACAGGTCATATACTGTACGTAGATGGCAATGACAGCGCTGGCAGCGCTATAGGTACAGCTACATCAGTCAGAGCTTGACGCTGTTATGGGTGCAGGGATATAGAAGTCATAAACATTTTGTGGTGCGTGGGAATGAAGCAATGGAGGATTTACAGTACTATAAAGATAAATGTCAGCGGTACAGGAATGCTATAAACGGAGCTGGGTAGGAAAACATACAGACAATAAAAGTGCAGGAAGCAATGGGGACGTTCCTTGTAATGTCCCAGCAGGGAGAGGCGGTAGGAG
Source organism: Pseudophryne corroboree (assembly GCF_028390025.1). Taxonomy (NCBI): domain Eukaryota; kingdom Metazoa; phylum Chordata; class Amphibia; order Anura; family Myobatrachidae; genus Pseudophryne; species Pseudophryne corroboree. The sequence continues at coordinate 57,750 of NW_026968395.1, forward strand.
TGTCCGGGACGTGCAGAAGGCTGGTGTGTGAGCAGCAGCCATAGTCTCCAGGTGCAGGGATATCAGGATGAACGGTCTCAGTCTGTCTTATGTCTCATGTTATATTTTGAATGTAATGACAGAAATAAAATGCTTCGAAATAAAATCATAAGCAGCCTGGGTTAAAAAAGGAGAATGAAGGACCATTGAAAGGTGAATTGGGAGTTTTGATAAATGATGACAAAGTAAAAGCAGAAATAATGAACCAATTTTTTTTCATCAGTATTTACCAGAGAAGAACAGATGGGACTAGTGCATAACACAACCAACGGTAATGACCCATGGCTAGATACTTGTTTAAGTGAGGAAGTAGTCCTGGAGAAACTAACCAAAATTAAGATGAATAAATCTCCTGGTCCAGATGGACTTCACCCAACGGTTCTTATGGAGCTTAGGTCACAACCAACAAGACCCCTATACTTGATTTGCTATGATTCAATTACATCGGGCATGGTACCGAAGGACTGGCGTATAGATGAGGTAGTGACATTATTTAAAAAGGGAATCAAAACTCATCCCAGTAACTATAGACCGGTAAGTCTGACATCTATAGTGGGAAAAATACTGGAAGGTATAATAAGGGATAGCATGCAGGGGTATCTGCAGACCGCCACGATTATTAGTAAGAACCAGCATGAGTTTGGGAGGGACAGGTCATGTCAAACTAACTTAATTAGCTTCTACGAGGAAGTGAGTGATAATCTTTACCAGGGAAACGCAGTGGATGTGGTATATTTAGATTTTGCAAGGATATACTATTTGTACATGGGTAAGTAATACCATGGATAACAGGGAACAGCGAGTAGTGGTCAATGGGATGTTCTCCAGCTGGGCACCAGTATTCTGTGGAATACCACAGGGGTCCGTACTTGGCCCACTACTGTTCAATATATTTATTAATGACCTAGGAGAAGGTTTGGAAAGCACAGTGTCAATTTTTGCAGATGATACTAAACTGTGGCCCTCATTCCGAGTCGTTCGCTCTGTAAATTTCTTCGCATCGCAGTGATTTTCCGCTTAGTGCGCATGCGTAATGTCCGCACTGCGCCAAGTAATTTTGCAATGAAGATAGTATTTTTACTCACGGCTTTTTCTTCGCTCCGGCGATCGTAATGTGATTGACAGGAAATGGGTGTTACTGGGCGGAAACAGGCCGTTTTATGGGCGTGTGGGAAAAACGCTACCGTTTCCGGAAAAAACGCGGGAGTGGCTGGAGAAACGGAGGAGTGTCTGGGCGAACGCTGGGAGTGTTTGTGACGTCAAACCAGGAACGACAAGCACTGAACTGATCGCAGATGCCGAGTAAGTCTGAAGCTACTCTGAAACTGCTAAGAAGTTTGTAATCGCAATATTGCGAATACATCGTTCGCAATTTTAAGAAGCTAAGATTTACTCCCAGTAGGCGGCGGCTTAGCGTGTGCAATACTGCTAAAATCGCCTTGCGAGCGAACAACTCGGAATGACCTCCAGTGTACAGTAATTAACTTGGAAATCGATGTTGAGTCTCTACAGAATGACTTAATTAAACAGGAAATCTGGGCATTTAAATAGGGAATGAGGTTCAATATAGATAAATGTAAAGTTATGCATGTTGGGACAAAAAAATAAACATGCAACCTATATATTAAATGGGGAAAATCTAGGGGAAACAGTAGTTGAAAAAGATTTGGCAAATAAGGTATTAGCATGCATAAAATGGGAAATTGAGACAAGGAACGAGGATGTAATCCTGCCACTATACAAATCATTGGTACGTCCGCACCTGGAATATTGTGTTCAATTCTGGGTACCATATTATAAAAAAGATATCGGAGAACTAGAAAGAGTTCAAAGGTGCGCTACTAAATTAGTTAAGGGGTTAGAGTCACTGGAGTACAAGGAAAGGCTTACTAGGTTAAATATGTATACACTGGAAAAGAGACATCTAAGAGGAGACATTATTAATATATTCAAATATGTAAAGGGACAATACAAGGAGCTATCAGGAGATTTGGTTATTGAGAGATCTCTACACAGGACATGCGGTCACCCTCTGATGTTAGAGGAGAGGAAATTTCATACCTAATGTAGGAAAGGGTTCTTTACAGTAAGGGCAGTAAGGATTTGGAACTCTCTGCCAGAGAAGGTAGTAATGATGAAATCGGTAAATACATTTAAAAATGGATTAGATAAATTAGATACATTTCTAACTGAAAAAGATATCCAATGATACAATATTTAAAATATTGATACTTTGGGGAGAACGCTAATTTATAGTTGCTAATTAAAACATCACTCATCTTAATACAGAATATGGTATGAAATATATACAGGTTGAACCAGATGGACATTCTGCCTCTTTTCAACCTCATTAACTATGGACCTAATTCAGACCTGATCGCTCGCTAGGGTTTTTTTTGCAGTCCAGCGATCAGATAGTCGCCGCCCATAGGGGAGTGTATTTTCACTTTGCAAGTGTGCGAACGCTTTTGCAGCCGAGCGTTACAAAAAAACTTTGTGCAGTTTCTGAGTTGTCCAGGACTTACTCAGCCGCTGCAATCACTTCAGACTGTCCGGGCCTAGAATTGACGTCAGGCACCCGCCCTGCAAATGCTTGGACACGCCTGCGTTTTTCTAACCACTCCTAGAAAACGGTCAGTTGACACCCACAAACGCCCTCTTCCTGTTAATCTCCTTGCGATAGGCTGTGCGAATGGATTCTTCGTAAAAGTCATCACACAGCAACGATCCGCTTTGTACCTGTGCGACGCGCATGCGCATTGTGGTGCATACGCAATGCGCAGATCTGACCAGATCACAGTGCTGCAAAAAATGCTAGCGAGCAGGTCTGAATGACCCCCAATGTTACTATGTTATGAGCAGCTTGCTGCCTGTGCCGTCACTAGGGATGGCCGTCGACCATTAATGATTTATAATGTCTAATACTTTTGCCATCAATGGGGAGAATCAGATTTGATTAAATAAAACTAGCGCTTGTCCATGGCTGCACCCGAAGGGATTTCTGTTATTGCGCTGCAAAACTCTTAGGGAACCCTGCACAGCAATATACTGTTAGGGGCACCGCCAGGGTGGTATTAGGTGGCGCTGTTGCTCTTGTCCAGCAGTTCTTTAGCCTCCTGCAGCCAAAGACTTTGCCTATAGCAGCCGCCTTTCCCGGGAGGATTAGGTCCACCCAGTACTCCGATACCCCCAGGTTTTATATATAGACAAGGTGGCTGAGGGAGGCTGGGCAAGGCAAGTAAGAGCTTATAAAGCCAGCAGGGAACCGCAGGATCTGCACAATGGTGTGAGGTGGCAGGATAAGGCAGAGTTACACTACTCCTGCTACAGAAACTGATGGTGAACCACCGTTGCTAATGGTGCAATCACTGGATAGTCACTAGGATACCCACACCAATGGACAGGATGGGTAATAGCCAGAGCGCGGAAACTAGGCAGTCACAGTAATATGGCCCGGTCTCCAAATACATAAAATAATACTAGGACTTAGCGTGACTGGATGACTGGATTCCTGGGACAGGCGCGGGCAGCAGCTGATTAAGAGCTGACCGGATGCACACGGACTGGGTCTGGGATCCAGAATGAATCTTTCCACTGACTGGGACGTGATTGGGATCTTCCTGTACTGGTAATCCAAACGGAATCTTCCTGAAGCTGGTAACTACTAACTAGGCAGGATATTCCAGCGGGGAAACAGAGCAAGATTGTCACAATCCTGACTGTAGGTTTCATATTTGGTGACTTACCCCTGCCATCTGTCCCGGATCCTGTGTCTTTTACTCACTGAGTTAAACAGCTTGTCAGCACTATGAGTTTTCCTGAGTTCTCTGCCTGAAAGGTAATAGTTAATTAGCTCCACCTGTGGTGATCTCCTGTGTGAGGCTGAATTCAGTAATCTGAAGTTCAGGCTTCAGTGTTCTCTCGGCCTGCTAGGCCTCATTCTACATCACAGCCTAGTCTGGAGTAGTCACATGACAGTGACTGTTCACCTGATCCAGAGTTGTCCAATCCTCTGCCAGCCTGAGACTCTCTGCATCACCTAATCCTGCTCACCAATCACCAAGGACCAGGAAGTATAAATCAGGAGGCTGAGTTAGAAACTGGGCCAGTTCCTTGTGTCACACTCACAGCTATGTGTGAGTCTTCAAGCTGAGCTCCCTAGAGGTAACCTTTATACTCTAGTTCCTGTGAAAACTCTGTTCCTTGTTACCCTGTTTGGTTTACTTTTGTGTTGCCACTGATGATCACTATTTCCACGAGTCTCAAAGTAAAGGCACAGCTGCAGTGGTTCATCTTAAAGGCACAGTATTATATTCCATAGTCTCAACTGAAAACCACAGCTGCCGTGGTTCATCTTTACTGCTGTTGTAGTTGTGATCTCCAGAGCTCCCGTATCCCTGCAGCATCTCCGTGCCTCAGCACCTCCGTGCCTCAGCACCTCCGTGCCTCAGCACCTCCGTTCCTCAGCACCTCGTGCCTCCAGCATCTCCGTGCTTCCAGCATCTCCGTGTCTCGGATCCTCGTGCCTCCGGTGCCTCCGTGCCTCAGCATCTCCGTGCCTCAGCACCTCCGTGCTTCCAGCATCTCCGTGTCTCAGCACCTCATGCCTCCAGTACCTCCGTGCCTCAGCGCCTCCGTGCTTCCAGCACCTCGTACCTCCAGCGTCTCCGTGCTTCAGCATCTCCGTGCTTCCGGCATCTCAGTGCCTCCAAGCACCCCAGTGCCTCCAAGCACCCCAGTGTCTCTACGCACCCCAGTGTCTCTACGCACCCCAGTGTCTCTACGCACCCCAGTGTCTCTACGCACCCCAGTGTCTCTACGCACCTCAGTGTCTCTACGCACCCCAGTGTCTCCAAGCACTTCCGTGCCTCCTAGTACCTCAGTGTCTCCAAGCATCCAGTGCACTTTAGCGCAGTTGTACCTGGTATTCTTCACTGATTCATCAGCGCCTTTCCAGTTCTGTCTTTCAGGAGACCTTCAGCGTTCACACGTGCCCCCTGTCTGCTGACCTAATCCTGCATGGGGAGAACCTAGATTCGGCCATCTCTGCTGCGGTTCCTCTTCCCAGTCACCGGAAGAAGCCCCGAGTACACAACACTCCCAAACCAGGTCAGTGGTAGTATTCATATAATTCTCCAGTCGCCCGCACAGACTTCACTAACACCGGGTTCACAAAACCTCAGTCATGACAGTAGGAACTGGCCACATGGACCCGGCCGAAAGTGTTTGTCTGACGCAGGACCTCCTAAGCAATATTGCAGGACGCTTGGAAGGTCTGGAGTCGACTTAGCATCAATTAGCACAGTGTCTGCAGCGGAATTCTTTCTCCAGAGATTCTCTGACCTTCTGCTCTAAGACTCCTGACCAACTGCAGATTTTCTACCAGATGTTATTACAGTTACAAGAACTTTTGTCTAGTATTCTTTCTGTGATGCCTGATCTCTTCAGGAATACTACCAACGTTGTTGATCCTGTTTTGTCCCATCCAGTTAATAGAGTCTCTTCCTCTGTGCAAGGAAAAGTTGTTCATCAGAGCTATCCACGGCCCAAACTCTCTGAAGCTGAACGTCAGCGGCGTAGGGAGCTACACCTCTGTCTTTACTGTGGAAATTCCAGTCACTTTGTTAAAGACTGCATTCTTCGTAAGCCATGGAATGGTGACAAATCTCAGTATCACAGTGCTCATGTCTACAAGTCATCCACAGTAGCCGATCCTGCTACTGCTGATGGGGGTATCAAGATGGCTACTCTGAAAGAGACTCAAATTTATGACTGGGGTCCGGTGATTAAAAGACCTTATCCCAAATTGGGTGTCCAGAGAAGAATATTCAAGCCATTTAGAGTCACAGAGGAGTCCATGTCTTCAGCCCAAGGAGGGGCATCCATGTCTTCAGCCCGAGGAGGGGCATCCGTGTCTTCAGCCCAAGGAGGGGCATCCGTGTCTTCAGCCCAAGGAGGGGCATCCGTGTCTTCAGCCCAAGGAGGGGCTTTCGTGTCTTCAGCCCAAGGAGGGGCTTTCGTGTCTTCAGCCCAAGGAGGGGCTTTCATGTCTTCAGCCCAAGGAGTGGCGTCCGTGTCTTCAGCCCAAGGAGTGGCGTCCGTGTCTTCAGCCCAAGGAGGGGCGTCCGTGTCTTCAGCCCAAGGAGGGGCGTCCGTGTCTTCAGCCCAAGGAGGGGCGTCCGTGTCTTCAGCCCAAGGAGGGGCGTCCGTGTCTTCAGCCCAAGGAGGGGCGTCCGTGTCTTTAGCCCCAGAGAGGGGGTTCAGAGGGTCCAGCCCCAGAGAGTCTACAGAGTGCTGCCCAGCCAGAGAGACTACAGAGTGCTGCCCAGCCAGAGAGTCTACAGAGTGCTGCCCAGCCAGAGAGTCTACAGAGTGCTGCCCAGCCAGAGAGTCTACAGAGTGCTGCCCAGCCAGAGAGTCTACAGAGTGCTGCCCAGCCAGAGAGTCTACAGAGTGCTTGTTAGGTTCCTGGTGCTCAGAACAAGGGAGATGTTATGAAGCGAGTCCAGAGCACCAGGACGTAATGCTGGGAAAGGGGAATGGAAAGGGAATAGCCCCTGGCGTCCTAACTCCGTTGTCTCGCCCGTGTGGTCAGAAATCCCCTGCGAGACTATGGTTGCTTGAGCCCATGGCAGCCGCGTTTGAAGGGCGGATTATGTCTGCCCAACTCCGATGCCCCCTCAGGTCTTAATGGGAGACAAAGGGAAATCCGAGACAGGGTGATAACAAGGGGCCCTCTGACTAAACAACCAGGCCAGGGGCTACAAGCTAACTGACTAAACCTGAGGTATGTGCGGTAACCCGCCAGGGAAAAGGACAACCAAAATCCACTAGTCCGTACTCCTACCCAGCACCGCTGGATACCAGAGTGGATCTGTGGGAGCGGAATCCTCCGCAAAAGCTCCGGAACACAAATAATAAAAGATAAATAATTAAGCGGCCCAAGCCGCAACACACGGCTACGCCGTGACTCACGAACACCACTGGATGTTCAAAGGTGCTCAGTCAGGACTCCAGGAACAGATGACGACTTCCGAGTACAGGACAACTGAGAACAGGAACGACCGGATACAGCAGGACTGGAAACACTTTCAGCAAACAGATTCAGCATTCAGGAAGCTCAGGAACTAGCAGGAACCAAGCTCAGAACTCAAGCAGACTGAAAACCCAGAAATATCACCAGCATCTGCGAACTGCAATCAGCCAGCATATAACAGAGAGGCCTAATTAATAATCCAGTGCAGCTGGCCTATTGCAGGACTCCAAGCTGACAAGATGCAATTAGCAGCCAGATGAGGCTGAACACATGGGAACAAGCTGCAATTGCACAGACTCACCAGCGGCAGCAGACAAGAGTAATCTAAAACAGAGCAATGGGAAATCCTGGCATGCAAGACAACAAAATAAACATAAAATAGAAATGAACCACTACCTGTGGTTCATAACAGTATCCCCTCCTTAAGGGTGAGCTCCGAGCACCCCATGACACCCACGGGGAACATAAACAGAAGTATAACATAAAATACATAACAAAAATGCAAAACAGGAATGAGCCACAGCCGTGGCTCATAACAGTGCTGCCCAGCCAGAGAGTCTACAGAGTGCTGCCCAGCCAGAGAGTCTACAGAGTGCTGCCCAGCCAGAGAGTCTACAGAGTGCAGCCCAGCCCCGTGAAGAGGGGGCTCTTGCTTCAGCCCAGCCCCGTGAAGAGGGGGTTCTTGCCTCAGCCCAGCCCCGTGAAGAGGGGGTTCTTGCCTCAGCCCAGCCCCGTGATGAGGGGGCTCCTGCCGGTCCAGCAATACTCCAGGCCCAGCCTGGTCAGTCCGTCTCGGGTCCAGCAATACTCCAGGCCCAGCCTGGTCAGTCCGTCCCGGTTCCAGCCGGTCCAGCAACACTCCAGGTCCAGCCTGGTCAGTCCGTCCCGGTTCCAGCCGGTCCAGCAATACTCCAGGCCCAGCCTGGTCAGTCCGTCCCGGTTCCAGCCGGTCCAGCAATACTCCAGGTCCAGCCTGGTCAGTCCGTCCCGGTTCCAGCCGGTCCAGCAATACTCCAGGCTCTGCCTGGTCAGTCCGTCCCGGTTCCAGCCGGTCCAGCAATACTCCAGGTCCAGCCTGGTCAGTCCGTCCCGGTTCCATCCGGTCCAGCAATACTCCAGGCCCAGCCTGGTCAGTCCGTCCCGGTTCTATCCGGTCCAGCGATACTCCAGGACCAGCCTGGTCAGTCTCCTTTGGCTCCAGCCAATTCAAGTATCCTCGGATCCAATCCAGTACTACTCGTCCAGCCAAAGATTTCTCCAGTTCCAGCCTCTAAGTTTTCGTCTGATGGTTTACCACCTATTTACTTTGATGGAGATTTATTGCAATATGCCGCTCTGGTTGAACAATTTCTCTCTCTGATGGAGTCTGATCCTTCAGGTGCAGTAACTCCTTCCAACGTTACTCGATATCTGTTCCTGGCATTCAGAGGAAGAGCTTTGGAGTGGGCCAACATGCTCTTTGAGAGTAATGATCCTGTGTTCCATGACTTACAGACTTTTAGTAACGCTGTAGTTAAAGAATTTAGTCCTAAACCTTTGGAATCTGACTTGGTAAAAGAATCACGCTCTAAAGGGAATGCAGAAGGAAGTTTGTGCTGTCCTCCCAGGGATAATCTCAGAATCTCCTTTGGTAAGAATCCGACCATTAAAATTGCTCATGTAGGAGTCTCTCCTAGCCCAGAGAATTTAAAACTCCAGTGCACCTCCTTTTCATCTGCAAACTGTGTATCCAAAGAAGATTGGTATCTTCCAATAGACTTGGACTCAGACTCTGAATTTGGTCCAGTTCATGATGCTACTTCTTTCAGGGGAGGTCCCATGTTTTCTAAGGAAGTTTTTTCTTTACAGGAGATTCCACTCTCCCTGGTCAAAACCAAATGTTCCCGTAAGAAGAAGAGGCATCAACGAAGGTCCTAAATTCTTCCGTATGAATTTCTCAAGTTCCTCTAAGATTCAAGGTGGGTGTCCGGAGTCCACCCTTGAAGAGGGGGATACTGTCACAATCCTGACTGTAGGTTTCATATTTGGTGACTTACCCCTGCCATCTGTCCCGGATCCTGTGTCTTTTTACTCACTGAGTTAAACAGCTTGTCAGCACTATGAGTTTTCCTGAGTTCTCTGCCTGAAAGGTAATAGTTAATTAGCTCCACCTGTGGTGATCTCCTGTGTGAGGCTGAATTCAGTAATATGAAGTTCAGGCTTCAGTGTTCTCTCGGCCTGCTAGGCCTCATTCTACATCACAGCCTAGTCTGGAGTAGTCACATGACAGTGACTGTTCACCTGATCCAGAGTTGTCCAATCCTCTGCCAGCCTGAGACTCTCTGCATCACCTAATCCTGCTCACCAATCACCAAGAACCAGGAAGTATAAGTTTGTAGTGTGAGTTAGAAACTGGGCCAGTTCCTTGTGTCACACTCACAGCTATGTGTGAGTCTTCAAGCTGAGCTCCCTAGAGGTAACCTTTATACTCTAGTTCCTGTGAAAACTCTGTTCCTTTTTACCCTGTTTGGTTTACTTTTGTGTTGCCACTGATGATCACTATTTCCACGAGTCTCAAAGTAAAGACACAGCTGCAGTGGTTCATCTTAAAGGCACAGTATTATATTCCATAGTCTCAACTGAAAACCACAGCTGCCGTGGTTCATCTTTACTGCTGTTGTAGTTGTGATCTCCAGAGCTCCCGTATCCCTGCAGCATCTCCGTGCCTCAGCACCTCAGTGCCTCAGTACCTCCGTGCCTCAGCACCTCCGTGCCTCAGTATCTCCGTGCCTCAGCACCTCGTGCCTCCAGCATCTCCGTGCTTCCAGCATCTCCGTGTCTCGGATCCTCGTGCCTCCGGTGCCTCCGTGCCTCAGCATCTCCGTGCCTCAGCACCTCCGTGCTTCCAGCATCTCCGTGCCTCCAGTACCTCCGTGCCTCAGCGCCTTCGTGCTTCCAGCACCTCGTGCCTCAGCACCTCGTACCTCCAGCATCTCCGTGCTTCCGGCATCTCAGTGCCTCCAAGCACCTCAGTGCCTCCAAGCACCCCAGTGCCTCCAAGCACCCCAGTGTCTCTATGCACCCGTCTCTCTACGCACCCCAGTGTCTCTACGCACCTGTGTCTCTACGCACCCCAGTGTCTCTACGCACCCCAGTGTCTCTACGCACCCCAGTGTCTCTACGCACCCCAGTGTCTCCAAGCACTTCCGTGCCTCCTAGTACCTCAGTGTCTCCAAGCATCCAGTGCACTTTAGCGCAGTTGTACCTGGTATTCTTCACTGATTCATCAGCGCCTTTCCAGTTCTGTCTTTCAGGAGACCTTCAGCGTTCACACGTGCCCCCTGTCTGCTGACCTAATCCTGCATGGGGAGAACCTAGATTCGGCCATCTCTGCTGCGGTTCCTCTTCCCAGTCACCGGAAGAAGCCCCGAGTCCACAACACTCCCAAACCAGGTCAGTGGTAGTATTCATATAATTCTCCAGTCGCCCGCACAGACTTCACTAACACCGGGTTCACAAAACCTCAGTCATGACAAAGATCTTCCAAATGAATCCACAAAGCAGAATCTTTCAACTGGCTTCCCTGGTCAAATGAAAGACTCTGGAGAAGCTACAGATGGAGCCATCTTTATCTTAGCCTTTAAATAGGATTTTGGTTACCTACCGGTACCATGGGGTATAGAGAGGTCCACCAGGAGCCATTGGCACTTTAAGAGTTTGAGAGTGTGGGCTGGCTCCTCCCTCTGTGCCCCTCCTACCAGACTCAGTCTAGAAACTGTGCCCGAGGAGACGGACATCTTCGAGAGAAGGTTTTAACACAGATAGTGGTGAGATTCACACCAGCTCACACATACAAGGCACGTCAAGACAACTAGCTTGAAACACTCAGCAACTGCTGAAACATTACTTACGAAGTGCTGGGCGGGTGCCCAGCATCCTCTACGGACTACGAGAAAAGAATTTACCGGTAGGTAACCAAAATCCTATATTCTCTTACGTCCTAGAGGATGCTGGGGTCCACATTAGTACCATGGGGATGTACCAAAGCTCCCAGAACGGGAGGGAGAGCGCGGAGGCTCCTGCAGTACTGATTGACTGAACTTCAGATCATCAGAGGCCAAAGTATCGAACTTGTAGAACTTTGCAAACGTGTTCGACCCTGACCAAGTTGCAGCTTGGCAAAGTTGCAATGCCGAGACACCCTGGGCAGCCGCCCAGGAAGACCCCACCTTATGAGTAGAGTGTGCCTTAACAGATTTTGGACACAGCAATCCTGCCGTAGAATAAGAGTGCTGTATAGTGAACCTAATCCAGCGAGAGATCGTCTGCTTAGAAGCAGGACACCCAATTTTCTTGGGATCATATAGGACAAACAGAGAGTCCTACTTTCTGTGACGAGAAGTTCTCTTCACATATATCCTCAGAGCCCTCACAACATCCAAGGACTTTGATGTAATTGAGGAGTCAGTAGCCACTGGCACCACAATAGGTTGATTGATATGAAATGCTGACACAACCTTCGGAAGAAACTGCTGACATGTCCGGAGCTCAGCTCTATCTTCGTGTAAGATCAAGTAAGGGCTTTTACAGGATAAAGCTCCCCAATTCGGACACACGTCTAGCAGAAGCTAAGGCCAACAACATGACAGCCTTCCATGTAAGAAATTTGACCTCAACCTCCCGTAGAGGCTCAAACCAATCTGCTGGAGGAACTGTAACACCACGTAAAGGTCTCAAGGCACCGTAGGCGGTACAAAAGGAGGTTGGATGTGCAGAACTCCATTCAAAAAGGTCTGAACATCAGGGAGAGCAGCCTAGAGGCGTAACAAGGGTAGGGCGAGTGGGGCACGTGGAGGCCCAGGAGAGGGGGGCGCCGGCGGCGGCCAGGGCATCATGCCTCACTCGCCCCCATCACGCTGAAATGTGAGGGGAGGAGAGCGCAGCGTCTCTCCCTCCACTCACCGACGCCAGAGTACTAGCAGCGCTGCCAGCAGCGCTGCGTGTGTCCGGTCTCCGGCGTTAGCCAATCAGAGCTTGCGGACTGGCTCCTGATTGGCTGCCGGTCCGCGAGCTCTGATTGGCTGGCGAACCGGCGCCACACAGCCGCCGGAGACCGGGAGCGGTGAGGGGAAGGAGAGGCGCTGCGCTGCGCTCTCCTCCCCTCACAGACACAACAGCAGGTGAGTGACCGGGGGGGGGGGGGGGGGGCGCACAGTGGGGCATGTATCTGGCACAGTGGGGCAATGTATCTGGCACAGTGGGGCAATGTATCTGGCACTGAGGGGTATGTATCTGGCACAGTGGGGCAATGTATCTGGCACTGAGGAGCATGTCATAGGTTGAAGAACTAGAAAAGCGGTTGATGAGTCGGGTGCACCCGACTCATCAACCGCTTTTCTAGTTCTTCAACCTATGCCATTTAATTGGTTGCACTAGGGTCGCACCCCCAGAGAGGTATAAGGTCTACTTAAGACACACGAATAGTGGGGACTTTATAGGTTAGCCTATTCATTAAAAGTGTTATATAAATTTATAGTGTGCAGATGTTTTTTCTCTGTTTCTTTTGACTGAGGAGCATGCAACTGGCATTGTGGGGCAATGTATCTGGCATAGTGGGGCAATGTAATTGGCATAGTGGGGCATGTATCTGGCACTGTGGGGCAATGTATCTGGCACTGTGGGGCAATGTAACTGGCATAGTGGGGCATGTATCTGGCACTGTGGGGCAATGTATCTGGCACTGTGGGGCATGTATCTGGCACTGTGGGGCAATGTATCTGGCACTGTGGGGCAATGTAACTGGCATTGTGGGGCAATGTATCTGGCATAGTGGGGCAATGTAACTGGCATAGTGGGGCATGTATCTGGCACTGTGGGGTAATGTATCTGGCACTGTGGGGCAATGTAACTGGCATAGTGGGGCATGTATCTGGCACTGTGGGGCAATGTATCTGGCACTGTGGGGCAATGTATCTGGCACTGTGGGGCATGTATCTGGCACTGTGGGGCATGTATCTGGCACTGTGGGGCAATGTATCTGGCACTGTGGGGCAATATAACTGGCACTGTGGGGCAATGTATCTGGCACTGTGGGGCAATGTAACTGGCACTGTGGGGCAATGTAACTGGCACTGTGGGGCAATGTATCTGGCATTGTGGGGCAATGTAACTGGCACTGTGGGGCAATGTAACTGGCACTGTGGGGCAATGTAACTGGCACTGTGGGGCAATGTATCTGGCATTGTGGGGCAATGTATCTGGCACAGTGGGGCAATGTATCTGGCACAGTGGGGCAATGTATCTGGCACTGTGGGGCAATGTATCTGGCACTGTGGGGCAATGTATCTGGCACTGTGGGGCAATGTATCTGGCATTGTGGGGCAATGTATCTGGCATTGTGGGGCATGTATCTGGCATAGTGGGGCAATGTATCTGGCACTGTGGGGCAATGTATCTGGCACTGTGGGGCAATGTAACTGGCAATGTGGGGCATGTATCTGGCACAGAGGGGCAATGTATCTGGCACAGTGGGGCAATGTATCTGGCACTGTGGGGCAATGTAACTGGCACTGTGGGGCATGTATCTGGCACTGTGGGGCAATGTAACTGGCACTGTGGGGCATGTATCTGGCACTGTGGGGCATATATCTGGCACTGTGTGGCAATGTATCTGGCACTGTGGGGCAATGTATCTGGCACTGTGGGGCAATATAACTGGCACTGTGGGGCAATGTATCTGGCACTGTGGGGCATGTATCTGGCACAGTGGGGCAATGTATCTGGCACTGTGGGGCAATGTATCTGGCACTGTGGGGCATGTATCTGGCACTGTGGGGCATGTATCTGGCACTGTGGGGCAATGTATCTGGCACTGTGGGGCATGTATCTGGCACTGTGTGGCAATGTATCTGGCACTGTGGGGCAATGTATCTGGCAATGTAACTGGCACTGTGGGGCAATGTATCTGGCACTGTGGGGCATGTATCTGGCACAGTGGGGCATGTATCTGGCACAGTGGGGCAATGTATCTGGCACTGAGGGGTATGTATCTGGCACTGTGGGGCAATGTAACTGGCACAGTGGGGCAATGTATCTGGCACTGAGGGGTATGTATCTGGCACAGTGGGGCAATGTATCTGGCACAGTGGGGCAATGTATCTGGCACTGCGGAGCATGTCATAGGTTGAAGAACTAGAAAAGCGGTTGATGAGTCGGGTGCACCCGACTCATCAACCGCTTTTCTAGTTCTTCAACCTATGCCATTTAATTGGTTGCACTAGTGTCGCACCCCCAGAGAGGTATAAGGTCTACTTAAGACACACGAATAGTGGGGACTTTATAGGTTAGCCTATTCATTAAAAGTGTTATATAAATTTATAGTGTGCAGATGTTTTTTCTCTGTTTCTTTTGACTGAGGAGCATGTAACTGGCATTGTGGGGCAATGTATCTGGCATAGTGGGGCAATGTAACTGGCACTGTGGGGCAATGTATCTGGCACTGTGGGGCAATGTATCTGGCACTGTGGGGCAATGTAACTGGCACTGTGGGGCAATGTATCTGGCACTGTGGGGCATGTATCTGGCACTGTGGGGCAATGTATCTGGCACTGTGGGGCAATGTAACTGGCACTGTGGGGCAATGTATCTGGCACTGTGGGGCATGTATCTGGCACTGTGGGGCAATGTATCTGGCACTGTGGGGCAATGTATCTGGCACTGTGGGGCAATGTATCTGGCATTGTGGGGCAATGTAACTGGCACTGTGGGGCAATGTATCTGGCACAGCGGGGCATGCATCTGGCACAGCGGGGCATGCATCTGGCACAGCGGGGCATGTATCTGGCACAGTGGGGCAATGTATCTGGCACTGTTGGGCAATGTAACTGGCACTGTGGGGCATGTATCTGGCACTGTGGGGCAATGTATCTGGCACTGTGGGGCAATGTAACTGGCATTGTGGGGCAATGTAACTGGCACTGTGGGGCATGTATCTCGCACTGTGGGGCAATGTATCTGGCACAGCGGGGCATGTATCTGGCACAGCGGGGCATGTATCTGGCACAGTGGGGCAATGTATCTGGCACTGTGGGGCAATGTAACTGGCACTGTGGGGCATGTATCTGGCACTGTGGGGCATGTATCTGGCACTGTGGGGCATGTATCTGGCACTGTGGGGCAATGTATCTGGCACTGTGGGGCAATGTAACTGGCATTGTGGGGCAATGTAACTGGCACTGTGGGGCATGTATCTGGCACTGTGGGGCAATGTATCTGGCACAGCGGGGCATGTATCTGGCACAGCGGGGCATGTATCTGGCACTGTGGGGCAATGTACCTGGCACTGTGGGGCAATGTATCTGGCACTGTGGGGCATGTATCTGGCACTGTGGGGCATGTATCTGGCACAGTGGGGCATGTATCTGGCACAGTGGGGCAATGTAACTGGCACTGTGGGGCAATGTAACTGGCATTGTGGGGCATGTATCTGGCACTGTGGGGCAATGTATCTGGCACTGTGGGGCATGTATCTGGCACAGCGGGGCATGTATCTGGCACAGTGGGGCAATGTATCTGGCACTGTGGGGCAATGTATCTGGCACTGTGGGACATGTATCTGACACTGTGGGGCAATGTATCTGGCACTGTGGGGCAATGTAACTGGCATTGTGGGGCAATGTAACTGGCACTGTGGGGCAATGTATCTGGCACAGCGGGGCAATGTATCTGGCACAGCGGGGCATGTATCTGGCACAGCGGGGCATGTATCTGGCACAGTGGGGCAATGTAACTGGCACAGTGGGGCATGTATCTGGCACTGTGGGGCATGTGGGGCATGTATCTGGCACTGTGGGGCATGTATCTGGCACTGTGGGGCAATGTATCTGGCACTGTGGGGCATGTATCTGATACTGTGGGGCAATGTATCTGGCACTGTGGGGCAATGTAACTGGCACTGTAGGGCAATGTATCTGGCAATGTAACTGGCACTGTGGGGCAATGTATATGGCAATGTAACTGGCACTGTGGGGCAATGTATCTGGCACTGTGGGGCATGTATCTGGCACTGTGGGGCATGTATCTGGCACTGTGGGGCAATGTAACCGGCACTGTGGGGCAATGTAACTGGCACTGTGGGCCATTTTCAGTGGCCACACCCCTTCTGGAGCGTGGGCACACCCCTTCTGGTGTGTGGCCATGCCCATTTTTCCTGCACATGCTTCTTTTTCTGTTATTTTTTTTTTTTTTTTGGGGGGGGGGGCATTTTCCATCTTGCCCTGGGCTCCAAAAACCCTAGCTACGCCTCTGGAGCAGCCAATTGTTTCTGGAAGAAAATGGATAGGGCCGAAATCTGGACCTTCACAGATCCCAATCTCAGGCCCATATCCACACCTGCTTGCAGGAAGAGGAGAAAACGTCCGAGTAGAAACTCCACCGTAGGAATCTTCTTGGATTCACACCAAGAGACATATTTCTTCCAAATACGTTGCTAATGTCTAGATGTTACCCCTTTCCTAGCCTGTATCAGGGTAGGAATGACCTTCTTCGGAATGCCCTTCCAAGCAAGTATCAGGTGCTCAACCTCCATGCCGTCAAATGTAGCCGCGGTAATTCTTCATAGGCGAATGGCCCCTGCTGCAGCAGGTCCTCCCGAAGAGGAAGAGGCCTCGGCTCTGCCTGCAGGAGATTCAGAAGGTCCGCGTACCAAGCCCGCCTTGGCCAGTCTGGAGCAATGAGGATCGCTTGAACTCTTGTTCTCCTTACAAGCTTTAGAACTCTTGGAATTAGTGGAAGTGGTGGAAACACGTACACCGACTGGAACACCCATGAAGACACCAGGGCGTCCACTGCCACTGCTTGTGGGTCCCTCGACCTGGAACACTAGCGTCAAAGCTTCTTGTTGATACGAGAGGCCATCATGTCTATTTGGGGTAACCCCCAAAGGTCAGTTATTTCCTTGAACACCTCCGGATGGAGACCCCACTCCCTGGATGGAGATCGTGTCTGCTGAGGAAGTCTGCTTCCCAGTTGTCTACTCCTGGAATGAAGATTGCAGAGATCGCCAACGCGTGTTTTTCTGCCCAGATGATGATTCTGGTCACCTCTGACATTGCAGCTCTGCTTTTCGTTCCGCCCTGTCGGTTTATGTAAGCCACTGTTGTTACATTGTCCGACTGTACTTGAATGGCCCGATTTCTTAGAAGATGGGCCGCCTAAAGAAGAACGTTGTAGACGGCTCTTAGTTCCAGGATGTTGATGGGAAGGCCGGCTTCCAGACTTGACCACCTTCCTTGGAAAGTTACTCCTTGAGTGACTGCTCCCCAGCCCCAAAGGCTCGCATCCGTGGTTAGAAGGACCCATTCCTGAATCCCGAACCTACGGCCCTCCAGAAGGTGAGCCAATTGTAGCCCCCAGAGGAGTGAAATTCTGGCCTTTGGCGACAGACGTATTCTCTGGTGAATGTGGAGATGAGATCCTGATCCAGTTGGAAGGCCCGAGCGTGGAACCTCCCGTACTGGAGAGCCTCGTAAGAGGCCACCATCTTCCCCAACAGGCGAATGCATTGATGAACCGACACCTGAGCTGGCTTCAGGACATCCCGGACCATTGTTTGTTTCACTAACGCCTGTGGAAGAAACACCCTCTGCACTTCTGTGTCTAGGATCATTCCCAGAAAGGACAACCTCTGGATTGGTTCCAAATGTGACTTTGGAAGGTTCATAATCCAACCGTGGATCTTGAGGAGGCGGGTTGTGAGAACAATGGATTGCAGCAGCTTCTCCTTGGACGATGCCTTTATCAGCAGATCATCCAGATATGGAATGATGTTCACCCCTTGTTTGCGGAGGAGAACCATCATCTCTGCCATCACCTTGGTAAACACCCTCGGTGCTGTGGAGAGGCCGAGTTGCAGGGCCTGGAACTGGAAATGACAGTCCAGTAATTCGAAATGGAGATAAGCCTGATGCAGCAGCCAGATCGGAATGTGGAGGTACACATCCTTGATATCCAGGGATACCAGGAATTCCCCCTCTTCCAGACCTGATATCACCGCCCTGAGAGACTCCATTTTGAACTTGAACTCCCTTAGAAAGGGGTTCAATGATTTTAGGCTCAGAATGGGCCTGACCGAACCATCCGGTTTCGGTACCACGAAAAGGTTCGAATAGTAACCTGTGGTTTGCGAATGAGGAGGAACTGGCACAATGACCTGTGCCTCCACCAACTTTTGGACAGCTTCTTGTAGGACAGTGCTGTCTGCCAGTAGAACTGGTAAGCCTGATTTGAAAAAACGATGAGGAGGTAGAGTTTGAAATTCCAGCCTGTATTCCTGGGATACAATATCTATCACCCAGGGATCCAGGCCAGACGATACCCAGACGTGACTGAATTGTCTGAGCCTCGCTCCCACTGGCCCCACCTCCAGACCGCGCGGTCCACCGTCATGCGGAGGACTTTGGCGTGCCTGAAGCAGGCTTTTGTTCCTGGGAACCCGCAGCTGCAGGTTTCTTGGACTTAACTCGACCTCCCCTAAAGAAGGTATTGAACGGTCTGGCCTTTCTAGTCTTGTTAGGCCGAAAGGACTGTGTTGGTGATGAAGAGAAGGATTTCTTCGGAGCAAGTGCAGCTGAGGGAAGAAACGGAGACTTACCCGCTGTAGCCGTGGATATCCACACATCCAAAGCTTCCCCAAAAAGAGCCTGACCTGTATACGGTAGGGACTCCACACTCTTTCTGGATTCCGCGTCGGCCGACCACTGGCGCAGCCACAGTCTCCAACGAGCTGAAACAGACATGGAAGAGATTCCCGCAGCCATGGAGCCCAGGTCATTTATGGATTCTACCATAAAACCTGCTGAATCGTGAATGTTGCGTAAAAATAATTCAACATCACCCTTATCCATCGTATCCAAATCCTCAAGTAAGGCAGCTAACCACTTTACTATTGCCTTTGCAATCCATGCAGTAGCAACAGTGGGACGTAATATGGCCCCTGAAGCAGTGTACATTGATATAAGTGTGTTATCAATTTTTCGATCAGCCGGCTCCTTTAAGGCGGTAGATCCTGGAACAGGCAAAACCACCTTCTTTGAGAGTCTGGACACAGATGTGTCAACATTTGGTGGGTTTTACCATTTTTTTTTATCCTCAGGGAAAGGAAAAGCCACCTGTACCCTTTTAGGGATCTGGAATTTTTTCTCAGGGTTTTCCCATGCTTTCTCAAATATAGCATTCAATTCCTTTGACGTAGGGAAGGTTAGCGAGGACGCTCAGACGCTGCCCGGCTTCCTTATTCCGGCTCCCCAGCGCAGTGTGAGAGCTCACGCTGTGCTGTCAGCCGCTGCTGGGAGCCGCCAGCAGAGATCAGAGGTTGTTCCCCACCTGCCCGCCCCTGGTATATGGTGAGTTATGTGTGCAGGGCGGGGTGGGGCGAGGGGCCGGCCACATAACTAAAAGCCAATCCCAGGAACTATCTTTCTCCCCCCCAAAAAAATGCTACTGTGTGTACAGACACAACCCCTACAGTTTTATTCTACGTATAACGAATACAACTTTCAATAACAATTCTCACTTTAACAAACTGTTCCAGATAATAATGCAATTGAATAAAATGACACGCCACTTCGGACCCCATACAGTTCGGCTGAGAGAACTCCGGTGCAGAACTCTGTATGACCGGGAATATCACTTGGTATATAGCCTGGGTTTCCCACAGTCATATATTACACATTATACAGATTTCCCTGTATGACATAGCTGAGAGAACCCCGGTGCAGGACTTTGTATGACTGGGAATATGACTTGGTATATAGCATGGGTTTCCCACAGTCATATATTACACATTATACAGATTTCCCTGTATGACAGAGCTGAGAGAACCCCGGTGCAGGACTCTGTATGGCTGGGACTATGACTTGGTATATAGCCTGGGTTTCCCACAGTCATATATTACACATTATACAGATTTCCCTGTATGACAGAGCTGAGAGAACCCCGGTGCAGGATTCTGTATGACTGGGAATATGACTTGGTATATAGCCTGGGTTTCCCACAGTCATATATTACACATTATACAGATTTCCCTGTATGACAGAGCTGAGAGAATCCCGGTGCAGGACTCTGTATGACCGGGAATATGACTTGGTATATAGCCTGGGTTTCCCACAGTCATATATTACATATTATACAGATTTCCCTGTATGACAGAGCTGAGAGAATCCCGGTGCAGGACTCTGTATGACCGGGAATATGACTTGGTATATAGCCTGGGTTTCCCACAGTCATATATTACACATTATACAGATTTCCCTGTATGACATAGCTGAGAGAACCCCGGTGCAGGACTCTGTATGACTGGGAATATGACTTGGTATATAGCCTGGGTTTCCCACAGTCATATATTACACATTATACAGATTTCCCTGTATGACAGAGCTGAGAGAACCCCGGTGCAGGACTCTGTATGACTGGGAATATGACTTGGTATATAGCCTGGGTTTCCCACAGTCATATATTACACATTATACAGATTTCCCTGTATGACAGAGCTGAGAGAATCCCGGTGCAGGACTCTGTATGACCGGGAATATGACTTGGTATATAGCCTGGGTTTCCCACAGTCATATATTACACACTAGGTGCTTCATCGCGCCCTACGGGCGCTCTTCACACCGTCGCAAGGGGCTACGCCCCCTTAACCCTTGCATGCCTTTCTGGGGTTTAATATTTGTATTATATGGAGTATTACCTGCATTCCTTTGTTAGTGGTTAAATATTGCACAATGAAAGGGCGTGCGATGGTGAAGGAGGCGCAGCCCCTTGCAACGGCGTGAACAGCACCTGCAAGGCACGATGTACAGAATGTAGCGGGTGCGGGGGGGACTGCGGATGGTGTCTGTAGATGCTGCGGGTGGAGGGGAGGCAGAAGTGGGGGTGGGGCCCGGATGGGGAAGGTTCGGGAGGTGCTGCGCGTGGGGGAGGGGCAGAGGAGTGGGGGATGCAGATGGGGGAGGGGTCCGGAGGCACCGCAGGTGGGGGAGGGGCAGGGGTGCCACGGGTGGGAGAGGGGCAGGTGTGGGGATGTTGTGGATGGGTGAAGGGTTCCGGAGGTGCTGTGGGATGGGAAGGGACGGGTGTGCCGGGGGTTGGGTAGGGGACCGCAGGCACCATGGGTAGGGTAGGGGCAGGTACGGGTGTTGCGGCGGATGGGAAAGGAGGTCCGGAGGTGCTGCAGGTGGTGGAGGGGCAGGTGCAGGGGTGCCATTGGTGGGGGAGGGGTGGGTGAGGGGGGGACCGCTGATGGAGGAGGGTGTCTGCAGATGCTGCGGGTGGAGGGGGGCAGGTGTGGGGGGAGACGTATAAGGGGGGTGAATGGTGGAAGGGGCCTGGAGGTGCTGTGGGTGGTGAAGGGGTGGAGGAGTGGGAGCCACGGGTGGTGTAGGGGGTCTGGAGGCACAGCATGTGGGGGAGGGGTGGAGTGCCGCATGTGGTGGAGGGGAAGGTGCGGAGGTGTGGTGCATTGGGGAGAGGTCTGGAGGCGCTGCGGGTACTGTACATGCCATAAAAGGTAGTTGGAGGGTATGCAGTAACAGGGCCAGGACAGGGGTGACAGGGTCAGTACAGGGTTGACGGGGCCAGGACAGGGGTGACGGGGCCAGGACAGGGGTGACGGGGCCAGGACAGGGGTGACGGGGCCAGGACAGGGGTGACAGGGCCAGGACAGAAATGATAGGGACAGGATAGGGGTGACAGGGCCAGGGTAGGGGCGGCAGGACCAGGACAGGGGTGACGGGGCCAGTATAGGGTTGACAGGGCAAGCACAGGGGTGACAGGGCCAGGATAGGGGTAACAGGGCCAGCATAAGGGTGACAGGGCCAGGAAAAGGGTGAAAGGGCCAGAATAAGGGTGGCCGGGCAAGGCCAGGGGTGACAGGGACATGACAGAACACAGGGCACGGGAGAGATTGGTATTAGGGACAAAACAGTGGTGACAGACAGATGTGTCTTACCGGAGTCACTGCTGCTGGCTGCTGCTGTTCCATTCCAACCTGTTGGGATCTGCTGCTGCTGGAGACTTGGCATGGCTGACTCTCTCAGGCTGGAGTCCTGCTTTCTCTGCCAGTCCGCATCCCTCCAACCCTCCTGAGTCACACACCGCAGACCTCGCGCAGCTGCCGGATACTGTGGTAAGGTGAGACTGGAAATGACTGGTTAGCCCCCAGGAGATGCTGCGGCTGGAGGGAGGAGGGGGTCATAGCATGCACGTGGCGCGGACCTCACGGCTTCCGGGCACTGTAGTAAGGGGAGACTGGGAGTGACTGGTTAGCTCCCAGGAGACGCTGCGGCTGGAGGGAGGAGTGGGTCAGAGCCTGCAAGCAGCTCGGATTTCTGCAGCGCTACCCACCAGCTAAAGTGTGTGAATGAGCTGGGCGCACTCCACTGCGGGTGGCAGCGCTGCAGCTAGCGGTGGGGTTGCCGGGGCTGGAGATAACAGAGGCAGTATGGAACCTGCACAGCGGCAGGTGCCTCACTAAACTGCAGCTAAGAAGCGTGGAGTGTGTCAGAAAATGACGCTCCTCCGCACCAGAGAGACCCTGCTGAGTATGCCGATGTGGGGGGTCAAGCACACAGTGAGCCGGTGCCCTTTTTTGGGGTCTGTCCTGCTGTCCCACCCGCGGGTCGCAGTGTCCGGCGGTGGGGGGGGGCAGTTGGAAAGCTCCTGTACTCGCTGTTCTGCTTAGCAGAGCAGCGGTGAATAGTGGAGACAGAGGGAGAGGGGGCATCAGGGGGTACGGATTACGGGGGGGGGTTCCAGCAGCAGAGCCGGATTAAGGGGGGGGGGTGGCCAGGGGACACGTACCGTTGGCCCCACAGTTTTAGGGGGCCCCCCGGCTGGAGTAGCTCTGTCCCAGCTCAGAAGCTCCCCCCGTCCTGCCAGCAACAGTGGCAGCATTGTGCTACAGTCAGCACACGCTGCTGCATATTGGCAGGTCTGTGGTGTTGCAGGGAGGCAGCAGTCTCCCTGCTTTCTTCTCCCTGTGCGGGTGTGTAGGGAGGAGCGACCACCTCCTCTGGATTTAGCCCTAGCTGAGGGGCCAAAATCCCATAAAAAAAATAAAAACAAAAATCGGAATTTGCATAAGGGGGCGTGGTCGCGCGGGCCGCGATTAGGCCACGCCCCCAACCCCCAGCAGGCACAGCAATGAGATAGGGCTCCCCTGTATCAAGTGCCCTGGGCCCCCCGGACTCATAATCAGCCCCTGGGAGCATGCCAGCAGCTCACAGAGCGCTGGGCATGCTCCCTCACTGACGAAAACGGGGACCCTCCCGTGAAGCCACGCCCCCTTTTCGCCGAGTGTGTTTCCCTCCTTCTGCCTGGAGAAAGCTCCTGCAGAAAGCTGGGAGGTATGCACCCCTGCCTGTGCCATGCCCAATGCCCATGCTATCTGCTTCTGCTCCTAGTCTCCTGTAGATTTTGCCAGATCTCTGTGACTCATTTGAATAACTCCGCCCACTGTTGTGACTCCGCCCAGCGTTAGCAAATGAATCACAAGGTCACAGAATAGGGCTATTATATAGGAGATTATACAGATTTCCCTGTATGACAGAGCTGAGAGAACCCCGGTGCAGGACTCTGTATGACTGGGAATATGACTTGGTATATAGCCTAGGTTAACCACAGTCATATATTACACATTATACAGATTTCCCTGTATGACAGAGCTGAGAGAACCCCGGTGCAGGACTCTGTATGACTGGGAATATCACTTGGTATATAGCCTGGGTTTCCCACAGTCATATATTACACATTATACAGATTTCCCTGTATGACAGAGCTGAGAGAACCCCGGTGCAGGACTCTGTATGACTGGGAATATGACTTGGTATATAGCCTGGGTTTCCCACAGTCATATATTACACATTATACAGATTTCCCTGTATGACAGAGCTGAGAGAACCCCGGTGCAGGATTCTGTATGACCGGGAATATGACTTGGTATATATAGCCTGGGTTTCCCACAGTCATATATTACACATTATACAGATTTCCCTGTATGACATAGCTGAGAGAACCCCGGTGCAGGACTCTGTATGACTGGGAATATGACTTGGTATATAGCCTGGGTTTCCCACAGTCATATATTACACATTATACAGATTTCCCTGTATGACAGAGCTGAGAGAACCCCGGTGCAGGACTCTGTATGACCGGGAATATGACTTGGTATATAGCCTGGGTTTCCCACAGTCATATATTACACATTATACAGATTTCCCTGTATGACATAGCTGAGAGAACCCCGGTGCAGGACTCTGTATGACTGGGAATATGACTTGGTATATAGCCTGGGTTTCCCACAGTCATATATTACACATTATACAGATTTCCCTGTAAGACAGAGCTGAGAGAACCCCGGTGCAGGACTCTGTATGACTGGGAATATGACTTGGTATATAGCCTGGGTTTCCCACAGTCATATATTACACATTATACAGATTTCCCTGTATGACAGAGCTGAGAGAACCCCGGTGCAGGACTCTGTATGACTGGGAATATGAC
Organism: Pseudophryne corroboree; assembly: GCF_028390025.1. Taxonomy (NCBI): domain Eukaryota; kingdom Metazoa; phylum Chordata; class Amphibia; order Anura; family Myobatrachidae; genus Pseudophryne; species Pseudophryne corroboree. The sequence goes on from NW_026968395.1 coordinate 82,363, forward strand.
TTGGTATATAGCCTGGGTTTCCCACAGTCATATATTACACATTATACAGATTTCCCTGTATGACAGAGCTGAGAGAACCCCGGTGCAGGACTCTGTATGACTGGGAATATGACTTGGTATATAGCCTGGGTTTCCCACAGTCATATATTACACATTATACAGATTTCCCTGTATGACAGAGCTGAGAGAATCCCGGTGCAGGACTCTGTATGACCGGGAATATGACTTGGTATATAGCCTGGGTTTCCCACAGTCATATATTACACATTATACAGAGCTGAGATTCACGCTCCCAGACTGACGCTGCTGTTACTTTATAACTTTCCGGCAGTTATTATAATATAAATATCTTCTATCGAGTTCCACAAGGTCGCGTACCCCATATGTGTCCTGGAATAGTATAAGCCGCAGGTCTGTGTAGAATGGAATCTCCGGCTTGTTCTTACGCTCTCTATATTACTGAAGCGATAGAACCGTTACTACGCCGCTGTGTGCTCCAGCTGCCTATAGAGGGTTACTGCTTCCGCTAGTCAGCTGATGGCGTCTGCTATGACACGCCTGCGTATTAATACTGGAAACTAGCCAATGGAGAGTCTGCAATCAGACGATATACCGCTCACATCGTCCAGTGTGAATTCACTATATTGTTAACGATGCGCGCTCCCACGGGTCGTTAATGATGTACAATATGTTACGTTCTTACAGTGTGTATGAATGATATCGTTTGCAGGGGGGGAGGGGGGGATATTGCACAATGTCACATCTGAAGCATCAGCAAGCGTGTGCCCAGCCTTACTCTTACCCTGGAGAGTATTAGGGGAAACCCTCACTGCTGCGGTTAGTGGGACCTCCCTGAGGCAGCCGAGTACTTGGCCCCTGTTCTGGCGGCATTTGCTGAGTGATCTGTGTTGCTCCCCGGCCGCTGCTCTGGAGGTGAAGACGCTTCCTGGCCGCGCCTATGCTAGGAGGAAAGTAGCTGCGTCACCGGCCGTGGATCAGCTGGAAGATGGCTCACAAAGCAGCCTCCACCATACTGCCAGCCACCGCCGCTTCTCCGAGGGAATCCCGCAGCTGATCACCAGGTCCCCTCACTTCTGCCGTCAATCTCCCTTCCTTCCGGTTACCGGGAACACTGCCACACATTGCAGATAATAGCGCTGCCTCACCACTTGCTCTCCGTCCTCCTAAGAAGGCCACCGTCCAACTGCCAACGATCCCAGAACCCGGCTGTAACTGCCCCAGCATGAGCCGTCTCTCTCCCTGGTACCCAGGCGCCTCTTGCTGACTGGTCATTGTCCCCGTGCAGCACTCAGGGCACAGGTAACTATGAGGATGGAACAGAGGGACAGTCCTATAAAGAGGTGACTGTCCTGCTGACGGCTCGTTACTGCTTTTATAATCTGTAGTAATAATTGCACCCTCATTTTAATAAATCTGTCCTAAAGATCCAAACAAATTCATTGCCTGTTTAGGAGAGGATTATTGCTTGGCCGTGTTAACCCTTTAAACACCAGAATGTAAGGCGTTAAAACATTTATCTACCAGAACGATAAGTTTGTTTTCCACTAAAACCCCAGGTCCAACCTGAGCAATCGAACACGGTGTCACAGCGGCTTGAAACCCCATTCCCGTGGCTCTGTGTTAGTGGCGGGTCTTCCCTCCGCCTGTGCTTGTCTCTCTGCACATGTTACATATGCCCCACCTGCGGTGCAGCATGGTGTTACCCATTAGTGTGCGTCTGTGGATTGCTAACGAACCCGGTGGAGGTCTTACAGCTGTTTACTCCTCTCTGTCACCGTGTCACGCATAGACATAGGCTTCTAGCTGTATCCTGCTTCCTGTAATGACATCTGGGACGCTGCCACCGGAATCTTCCACCCAATGCATAATTACTGCACAAATAGTGTCACCTGCTATAAACTGTCATTCACTGTGATACAAAAGGAAACAAACGCACTGGTGCTCGATTGTCCTAACAATGCTATAAATCCTCACGCGGTGATGTCACGTGTTCCGCATGTTTCCGATGATAAACACACAGGAGACACAAACATGTAATAGCGGGTCTGGGACTCCAGGTCGACAACAAAAAGGTCAACACACCTTAGGTCGACGCCAATTGGTCGACACACCTTAGGTCGACATGGACAAAAGGTCGACATGGACAAAAGGTCGACAGGAACACGGTCGACATGGAAAAAGGTCGACATGAGTTTTTTATGTATTTTTGGTGTCGTTTTCTTCGTAGAGTGACCGGGAACCCCAATTAGTGCACCGCGTCCCCTTGCAGGGCTCGCTTCGCTCGCCATGCTTCGGGCATGGTGCCTTTGCTCCGCTCCGCTCGGCACAGGTTACCGTTCCAATCGTAGTCCACATGGATCGCTAAGTATGAAAAAGTTCCAAAAAAGGAAAAAATTGTGAAAAATTCATGTCGACCTTTTCCATGTTGTCCTTGTTCCTGTCGACCTTTTGTCCATGTCGACATAAGGTGTGTCGACCAATTGGCGGCGACCTAAGGTGTGTCGACCTTTTTGTTGTCGACCTGGAGTCCGGATACCGTAATAGCGTAATACTCCTGTTACCAGCTCCACATGCGGCTCACTCAGGGAGAAGGCCATATAATCCCATCCAGAGTCCCCAATTTCCATTCTCGGCACCCACAGCGTGATGGATAATACAGACTGTGCGGACACTAACGTGCGCTTCATTGTACAACGGTGATGACTGTGATGACACAGCCGGCGCGTCGTGTCGCACAGTGGTGAAATACATGCGGTTACTTTCCTAGCCCTGGTCCTAACCATGGACTCCACTAATTGCTAATATGCTATTAGTTATATGCTAGGCAATATTGTATTGTATTGTGTTGTTATATTGTACAGTTATGTTTTATCTGATATATTAGGAATATGCAGTGTATTTGGTTATACTGTGTGTATAATGGCCCTCATTCCGAGTTGTTCGCTCGCTAGCTGCTTTTAGCAGCTTTGCACACGCTAAGCCGCCGCCTACTGGGAGTGAATCTTAGCTTTGCAGAATTGCGAATAGAAATTTCTTAGCAGTTTCTGAGTAGCTCGGGACTTACTCTGCCACTGCGATCAGTTCAGTCAGTTTCGTTCCTGGTTTGATGTCACAAACACACCCAGCGTTCGCCCAGACACTCCCCCGTTTCTCCAGCCACTCCCGCGTTTTTCCCAGAAACGGCAGCGTTTTTCCGCACACACCCATAAAACGGCCAATTTTCGCCCAGAAACACCCACTTCCTGTCAATCACACTCCGATCACCAGAACGATGACATTTCTTCATTAAGCCGTGAGTAAAATACCGAACTTTTTGGCAAATTTACTTGGCGCAGACGCACTGCGAACATTGCGCATGCGCAGTTTGCGACAAATCGCTCCGTTGCGAAAACCACTAACGAGCAAACAACTCGGAATGAGGGCCAATGTGTGTGATTGTATGCCAGAGTGTTAGTAACATGGTTACATCAGTACATTGTAATGTAAGTCCCCTAGCTGTACAATCAGATGTGATTAGGAGGAGCAGGTAAGTAGTAACCAGGTAATGTATGGGGCTGCAGGTAATCTGATCCTATACACCCCATTGTGTACAGGAGCCCAGACACCTCGTCTCCACTCCTCTGTGACCTCCTCACTGACCAGCTTGTGTGATGATTAGACAGGGGAGGGTATAACCAGTGGAGTGACCTCTACTGGTGAGGGGGAGATCTGCACAGAAGGTCAGAGAGTGGATGTACTTCTGAATTGCAGACACTGACTATGCATTGCGGTGCCGTCAGTGGCGAGAATCCATGGCGCAGGACGCTGTGTGAGCTGGTATCCTAGACCAGGGGACACAGAACAACGGCCAGTGTGTAACACCAGGAGATCGCAGGCATCTGTAATCCTATACTACTGTGGGGACTTAGTAAGTAAGATACCATCCTTGCTTGTAATTGTTAATGTTATTGTGTACTGTGTGTGTTGATAAAGCTAAATATTTATCTTATATAAAACCCTTTATGAGGTCTAAGAACACTGTACGCTATTTACGTATGGAGTACCGTAAGGGTACGCTCGTTGCGTAACAATCGCTTAGCCGTAGTCGAGAAGCTCAAGCGTCACGTTCGCTCACGGCCAAGAGATCACAGGCAGGCACGCTATTGGCTGCCGACTAACGTAATGATTCGCTATCAGCGTAGCGGACGCTCGAGACCACGAGGAGATCACGAGCGGCGCAGACGCTCACAATGTTAAACCTTTATATCTAAACCATAAACAATGTAATATGCTGTAAAACCTTAGTGTAGAGATAGGGTGTAGATGCAACACAGTGTAACCTTATTAACTTAAAAGCTGTTTGAGCGTCACCGACGCTCTGAGAATACTTAACACTATAAGAAATACACAGATACAGTGCTTAGGGTCCAACGCCTAATATATATATATTATGAATGTTATACTTGCAAAAGAATTATTACAATACAAGTCATACACTACAATATAACATAGACTACCTAACCAGATAACTACACATGAAATACAATACAATACTATTACGTTTAAGAGACTACGAGAGAAAAAGGAGAAGAGAGAGAGAGAGAGAGAGAGAGAGATATGGCCCACAACAACAAGAAAGACAATATGATTGCGGAGAAAACTTACGCACAAAGGAAACGATCGCATGCGCCTCTGGACATCCAGCTCCCGATTTTCAGCAATGATAACCGTTGAAGAGTGAGAGTTGGATGTGATCGGCTCGTCTATTTATGCCCCACACACAATACAATTCAATGGTCCCTACAATCTCATTGTTCATTGGACACAGGAATTCCTCCTCGCATTATAACAAAAGGTCATAGGTTGATTCATACAGGTGGGCTGTGACGATTTCCAACTGCTCAGGTGGGTGGGAAACTAGGTTTCCCGCCGCATGGATAAGTAAGTGCAAATAATAGTAAATGGACATAAACTTCTTATGTCCATAACTATTCGCACGAGCGATTAATCCGCTTCAAACCAACACCGGAATATTGCTAATTAAATACTCTTCCGATGGATACTAAACACCACTGTATTACTCCTGTCTGACCCTTCGTATCAAACTAAGAGGGATTTCTCTGTCCATGAACATTCTACATTAACCAAACTTTCAGATTCTATCAAAGGGACCATGATCTACAAAATACATTATATAGTGAAAATATGTAACGATTGAGTCGCACGCTACGAACACATGAACTCTACCGTAAATGCACATACCGCGCGCCCGCGGGTGCCCGCAACAGCGAGTATGCGCACGCACGGGAGAGCGCACGCATGCGCAGCGCAGACCTGTGTGAGGTGCAAATATGGCAGTGTGCATCGTGATATTTTTCTGACTTTGACAGTCCACCCTTTGGCAGTCAACAATAACTGCCACTTCCTAAAACATTTCAAAAAGAGAAAAATATATGTCAGGGGTTAATACATTTACATGGTTGGGTAGGGGAGGAGAGGAGAAGGTAGGAAAAGGGTATGACCTAGTGAGATAGCAGAAGCATGTGTGTATGAATCCGTGTTTGGGGGTCATGTATCATCGTGCCGTACGTGTTTTAAATCAAGCTTCGAGGTATTGCGAAGTATACATTTGAATTCCTTCTTATCCCGCGGTACGGGTCTGTGGATGGGCTGTCAAACTTTACCGAGCTCTTTTCGGCTGTGGTTGTAACAAAATGGGGAGCACATTTTAGTTGATGATACATGAATGGGGGAATATGTGATTGCTGATATCTGTGCCTGTATTCCCTATACTATGTGTGTAATTACCTGAAGGTTGTAGAGATGAAGAAAAGACATAATTACGGTAAATGCAGTGGTATTCTATGTCAGGTAAATGAACATTTGTCGGTTGAAGTCTTGTTCGGTGTCTGTTGAATGCAGTCTTCTTTGTGCTTTTGCCCATAAGGTGCGAGCAAAAGCTTTGTCAATGTCCATAGATTTACAAAAGTGTTGGGCTAGCGTAATTTTAAAATTTCTAGGGAAACTGGGGATCTATGGCAAAGTTCATCAAAAATCTGTGTATCAGGTTGTCAAAACTTCTTCTTTAATCCATCTGTTGTCTGTATACAGGATCATCAAATTCCTCGTCCAAGTGGGTCTTTTTACCTTGGAGAAAACGGAAAAACAGGTGAAAGAAACGGACCGTAGAAATCGCATTTTCATCACATCATTGTTTCTACATTTGGGTCATAAATCAAATCCATTGGAATTACAATTTCCTCACTCCTTAAACTCATCACCCTGGTACTTCGTTTGCACTTCATTAAAGCCTGACCGCATCTAAATATCAAGCCAATCGTTATGATAACACCTAAGATACATAGGAGAAACTTCCCTACATCCATTATGACTCCTTGAGCCCATTCTCCTAAACCAGAGAACCAATTTCGCGGGTTCAACCATGACACCCAACCAGTCAGCTCATTACTCACAGCAGCAAGGGTGAGATTGTGTCTCCTGCGAAATTCCCACTTCAATTGGAGAATATCGTCCATCTTTTGGTCTATGACCTCGACCGGGTCCTCGGTACTATTTGTAATATATGTGCAACATTTCACGCCGTACTGCGTTGCCAGTGTGACACAATATCCACCTGTTACTGCTGTGAGATAATTGAGAATCATTCTATGCTGAACTAGTTCTGTTTTATAAGCTTGAAGTTCTCTTCCAGTATACCTAAACGTGTCATCATACATTTCTGTGATATTGTCTAACAAATTTGCGAGCGCAGATATGTATTTATAATTCAACACTCCTCTGGCGGTGCGAGTGAAATCTAACGCGATTAGAACCTGAATCCCGGTGGATTCATGGATCATGTCAGAGGCCGGATGCTCTGTTCTTTCTATCAGGTGCCGTTTAACTACGTGCTCGTAATGGGTGTGAGTATAAGGAGCTTGGGCAACACGGTGTATATCTTTCATTTTGGCATGTGATACAGTCATTACTTCAGGCAGTACTTTTCCAATATAACACAATCCTTCAGAGTTTGGGGCAAGCCACTTATACGCCTTCCTCCCGCATATGAAATATGCATCATCGGGGAGAACATATGGGACGGAGTAGGACATAACCATATTACACATCTTCCATGTGAAATCTCCTAACCCTAATTCTCCCATCTGTCTAGTACACGTATCAGCTTGTACGATATGTGCACAGTATCCTGGTGATACCTCTCCAACTCTCGTAATCCTATTTCCTAGGGTATACCTATATCGGAAAGATTTTCCTCTACTGGCTATGTGGCGTATAAGCTCTGTATCTGTCGGCATTCTATCTGCTCTATATGAAAAGGTCATGGTTTGGTTACTCCATGACACTTCCCAATTTTCCGGCTTTCGGGGATTGGAAATGTTAAAACATATGAGGGATCTATCCACATGATATTGGTGGAGCTTCAAACTAGGAGGACTGGAGATATTAAACCTCCTGTCCACCGGCCTCCCACCACTTAGCTCAAGTACCTCCCCTATCGTTAAAGGAAATGGTACTAGTCCTGATTTGCTATGACCTTGAGGTACTTGAGAGCATACCCAACAATCTGTTTGATTTAGCACACTACCCACTAAGGAGTGATAGTCACTCAAGGGATGCCGGTCCATGTGGATATTAAAACTGGATTGGCATTTCTTGATGCACCCATCCTCAACTACATTGTCACAGAGCCTACAGATACAGTTTTCTTCAGCTAACAATCCTTCACAATTCCTTCTATGGTCAATGCTATCGGATCGTTTTCTGATACTCGCCTTTGCTTGTTGATTATGTTGTTCTCGGAAAACTACGCCTCCATCTCTGTCATCAGAACCCATTCCAGAACCTCTCTCGACCTCCATGGTACTCTCGCCGGAACAGACTGCTCTGGTCAACATCATGGTCAACAGGAAAATTCGGATCACAGTCTCTTGAGGCAAGTCCATCTTAGGAGGAAACGAAGAAGAATGAGGAGGGGGAAAAATAATTTGAGGGAGAGGGGATGGGAAGTGGAGAAAAACAATAAAAGGGAACAGGGAATCGACAACTGCTTTTGATCTTGTGATTCTCAATGCTCAGGTGCCGCCTCAGTCCTCTTGGAACAGACACTCCAGCGATACAACTTCCTCTACCGTCTGTTCCTTATCCCGGGACCTCTCTGGATCAGCAACCTTCTTACAGTGGGACGAATGAACCCAAGTCTCTCTCTCGGCAACCTTCAATGCTGTAGTGCTAGTCAATAAGACTTGGTATGGTCCTTCCCATCTGTCAATAAGGCAACCTGAGCGTAGAAAATTCCGTATCATTACATAATCCCCAGGTTCAATGTCATGACAATTACTATCTGGTAAATCAGGAATCACCAACTTCAAATTATCATTTTGATTCCTTAGCTGTTTACTCATGATAATCAAGTACTTTACAGTCACTTCATTGTTACACTTCAAATCATCCTGAGGGTTAATCATAACATGCGGTTGTCGACCAAACAAGATTTCAAAGGGAGACAGATTAAGAGGGGACCTGGGAGTGGTTCTGATGCTGTATAGTACAATGGGTAAAGCTTCTGGCCATGTCAATCCTGTCTCTGCCATAACTTTGCTCAGTTTATTTTTAATGGTGCTGTTCACTCTTTCCACCTTCGCACTCGCCTGTGGACGGTATGGAGTGTGCAGCTTGCTATCAATTCCCATCAACTTACACATTCCTTGAAAGACATCACCTGTAAAATGGGTACCCCTGTCACTTTCAATTATTCTAGGGATACCATATCTACATACAAATTCCTGCACAATTTTCTTAGCAGTAAACATAGCGGTATTTGTGGCCGCAGGAAATGCTTCGACCCAATTTGAGAAAACATCTATACAAACAAGTACATATTTCAAATTTCGACAAGGGGGTAATTGAATGAAGTCAATCTGTATTACTTGGAAAGGGCCGCCTGCAGGTGGGATATGAGATGGTTCTGTTGGTATTGCCTTTCCGATGTTCTTTCTCAAACAGGTAAGGCATGACATTGCTCTTTTACCTGCATGAGGTGAAAATCCTGGGGCGCACCAATATGCTCTTACCAACTTGCACATTCCCTCCTTGCCCAGATGAGTCAGCCCGTGTGCTGCCTCAGCTAAACATGGAAGATATGCTCTGGGGGCCACCGGTTTACCTTGTCCATCCGTCCAGAGTCCTGAGGACTCCTGGCCATATCCCTTTGCCTTCCAAACTGCCTTTTCCTGTGTGGAACACAAATTTTGCATCTCACACAACTTCTGTGTGTTGATGGTATTAAATACCATCAGTTGTGTGGTGTCTGTCTGTCTGGGGGTACCAGCTGCTAACTTAGCTGCTTCGTCTGCTCGGCTGTTATCAAGTGATACTGGGTCTTGGCTTTATGTGTGTGCTTTACACTTGATAACAGCCACTCTGTCGGGTTCCTGTATCGCTGTTAGAAGCCTTTTGATGTGGGCTGCATGCGCTATCGGTGTACCAGCTGCCGTCATGAAATTTCTGAGGCGCCATAGGGCTCCGAAATCATGGACTACCCCGAATGCGTATCTAGAGTCGGTGTAGATATTGGCTGATTTGCCCTTAGCCAATTCACATGCTCTGGTTAGGGCGACCAGTTCAGCAACCTGGGCTGAGTGAGGTGGGCCTAGCGGTTCCGCTTCTATGGTGCCTTGGTCATCTACGACTGCGTATCCAGTACACAAGTCTCCCGAGTCTGACTGTCTGTGACAACTACCGTCCGTGTAGAAAGTTAGATCTACATCTTCCAGTGGGTTGTCACTGATGTCAGGCCTTGCGGTAAAATTTTGGGTCAAATATTCCATACAATCATGTGTGTCTTCCTTTGTGTTAAATTCTCCTTCCCCACCACTCTCATCCTCCACCCTTTGTGCCTGTCCAGGCACACCTGGGAGATATGTTGCAGGATTTAATGCACTGCATCTCCTTATGGTGATGTTTACGGGGGCCATTAGTGCCAATTCCCATCTTGTAAACCGCGCTGATGAGACGTGCCTGGTTTGGGCAGAATTTAGCAAGGCTGACACTGCATGTGGTGTATGAATTGTGAGGTTGTGACCTAGCACTACATCTTCGCTTTTCGTTACAAGCAATGCTATCGCAGCAACGCTTCGCAAGCATGTGGGGAGGGATCGCGCTACCGTGTCTAGCTGAGCGCTGTAGTATGCTACTGGCCTGCTGGCATCACCGTGCTTTTGGGTTAAGACGCCTGCCGCGCAACCAGCACTTTCTGTTCCGTACAGCTCAAAGGGTTTCCCATAGTCTGGCATACCTAATGCTGGTGCCTGCGTTAGGCACTGTTTAAGTCTCTCAAATGCCATCTCGGACTCGTCTGTATGCGAAATCCGATCAGGTTTGTTTGAGGAGACCATCTCCTGCAAAGGTAACGCTAGAATGGAAAACCCTGGGATCCAGTTACGGCAATACCCACACATTCCTAAAAATGTTCTGATCTGTTGCTGGGTTTTTGGCAGAGTCATGTCTCTAATTGCTTGAATTCTATCAGCGGTCAGGTGTCTCAGTCCTTGTGTTAGACAGTGTCCCAAATATTTTTTTTTTTTTTTTTTTAAACACATTTTATTGGATGGATCATGAAATAAGTACAATGATAACGTAACAGAACACCCGAACATCTTGGGTGCTTAAAGAGCAGATATAATTACAGTGAATTGTTACAACAACAGAGTAGATCCGATTTTTGTTTTTTATGTTTTCCCATGTTTAGAGATTCAAGTCAAAGCATAAGAAATGGGATACTCTCGGCAACGGGGTGGCCTTCCGTCAAAGAGAGTCAGCAGAGGAAATAAGAGGAAGAGAGTGCTCAGATAGCGAGCAGGGGGGAACCGGGGAGCATAGGAGGCTGGGCACCTCCGGTTGGAGAGAAGAGAGGGGGGAGTAGAGAGAGGGTGGTGGGGTGGAGGAGTAGCCCTCGGAGGCAGGGGGTGAGTGCGGCTTTGGCATGCGATGTCAGGTTATAAATGGGGAGGGGGCCTGTTGTAAAGTTAGCCACGGGGACCATACTTTATCAAATCGCTTCGACGTGTTACGAATGACTGCAGTCATGTATTCCATTTTGTGGATATACCATATCCGGGAAATTATCACCGGCATTGGTGAAGGGGTCGGGTTCTTCCAGTCTGTGGCAATTTGGCAAGTCATTGCCGAAACTATATGTCGGAATAGTTTGTTTTGGTGTCTATTGAGGGTGGGAAGAGTCATGGGGAGCAAGAAGTATTGGGGATCGGAGGAGATGGAGGTGTCAAATAGGCGCGAAAGCAAAGTGATGAGTTCACTCCATATTTTATGAATTTTGGGGCAAGCCCACCAAATGTGTAAGAATGAACCAGTGTCCGTACAACCCCTCCAGCATCCATCTGGGGTGCCGGGGAACATAGTGTGTAGACGGGCAGGGACGTAGTACCATCGGTAGAGTAATTTATAGATATTTTCTTTAATTCTTACACATATGGAGCTGGAAGCCGCATTGTCCCATATATCTACCCAGTCCTCATTGTCTATTGTTAATCCCAGTTCTTTTTCCCATGCCGATTCGTGAGGGGCCCGGGATGTTGTGGGGAGGTCGTCCAGGAGGGCGTATATATCTGATATGAGGCCTTTAGTGTTGGTGCGTTTCCAGCTAATGTATTCGAAGGGGGATAGGTGTCTGTAGAGAAGGGTAGTGGTAATGGTGGAGTGGAAATGTCTAATTTGCAGATAGCGAAAGAAGTCTGATGAGGGGATTACTGTTCCTTCACGGATATCTGTGAATTGTGGGAAAGTAGCTGTGGAGGTGATATCATTAACATATAGTATGCCACTCGAGCGCCAAGATGTATGCGTGGCTCCACTCATGCCTGGCGGGAAGGCTGGGTTGTGAAATAGCGGAATTAGTGGGGACGGGTATGGGGCCAGGCTGAACCGTCTATTTGTCAGGTCCCAAATCGCTAAGGAGCGACTTACTACAGGGTGCGATAAGGCCGCACGGGGACGCCGGTTCCGGTGTAGCCACATTAGAGAGGATAGCGTGGCTAGACCTGTCTCCTCCGCCTCTATCCCCGCCCAGACCTTCCGTGTCCCGCCCTCGTTGCACCATTGTGCACATTGAGCGAGTTGCGCGGCATAATAGTATTTCTTAAAGTCCGGGATACCCAGTCCGCCTCCTCTGGAGGGGCGTTGGAGCAGTTTAAGTCTGACTCGGGGACGTTTATGGTTCCAAATAAAAAGGGAGGATTGGCGTTGTAGGGTCTTGAAGACGTAGGTAGGGACGTAAATCGGGAGGGTCTGAAATAAGTACAGGAGTCGGGGGAGCACGCTCATCTTAACGGAGTTAATTCTGCCTATCCATGATATAAAATAACTGGACCAATCCACCAAGTCCTCCTTAATTGTCCGTAATAAACGGGGGTAATTTGCTTGGAAAAGTTGGTGGTGATGGTGGGTTAAGAATACACCAAGGTATTTAATTTTCTTGGTATGCCAGTTACAGGGGAGGGTAGTTTGAAGGTCCTGTTTAAGAGCTGCCGGGATATAAAAGTTGAGGACCTCTGTTTTGTTCACGTTTATTTTATAGCCAGAGAGCTGTGAGTATAAATTGGTCTCGGAAAGAAGAGCGGGGAGAGATTGGGCCGGGTCAGTGAGGGAAATCAGGACGTCGTCGGCATATAACGCTATCTTGTATTCAGAAAGGCCTGTGGGTATTCCATGGATAGCACTGTTATTACGGATCCTTGCTGCTAGGGGCTCCATGACTAGTGCAAAGATTAAAGGGGAAAGGGGGCATCCCTGCCTGGTGCCATTAGTGATTCCAAAACTGGAGGAGGAGACACCGTTAACCATAACCTGGGCTGACGGGGAACGGTAGAGTGCTTTGATTCCCTCTAGAAAGTTTCCGGAGAATCCCATTTTGTCAAGGACTGCAAAGGCAAAAGACCACGATATGCGGTCGAAGGCCTTCTCCGCGTCAAGAGCCAAAATGAGAGAGGGAAGTTTCCGTTTTTGGATTGAGTATACTAGATCTATTGCCCTTCTGGTGTTGTCAGACGCCTGGCGTCCAGGGATGAAGCCAACCTGGTCCGGATGGACCAGGCCGGGCATCAAGGGACCCAGGCGGTTAGCTAGTATTTTCGCGTATATCTTCAAATCAACATTCAGTAATGAGATTGGTCTGTAGTTTAAGCAACTAGTCGGGTCTTTGTCAGGCTTTGGGATTACCACTATATCTGCCCGGGTCGTCTCCGGTAGGAAGGAGGCTCCCTCGAGGATACCGTTAAATAGGGAGGTCAGGTGTGGTGCCAGTTCCTTCGCGAAGAGTTTATAATATTGGGCTGTGAAACCGTCCGGCCCTGGAGCAGCCGACGAGCGCATAGAACGTATGGCGGCTATTGTCTCCTCCTCTGAGATTCGACTATTAAGGGCTTCCAATTGATTGTCAGATAGGGTTGGGAGGGGGGTGTCAGATAAGTATGAGCGTACTCCCCGAGATCCGTCAGGAGACAGCAGGGGCGGGTCAGGTAGGTTATAAAGGGAGCTATAAAACAGACGAAAATCTTCGGCCATCAGTTCAGGGTCATATGTATAGGTACCCCTTTGTGACGAGTACAATTTATCTATTGCGCCCAGTGCCTGCTTACGACGAAGTTTGTTGGCTAGTAGGGTATCTATTTTATCCATTTTGTCGTAAAACTGTTGTTGCAGCTTCCGAAGAATTAGTGCCGCACGTTTGGATAGGAGGGTGTTTAGTTGTCCCCGGAGGGAGTCTATCTGAGTGAGTAAAGAGGGATCGGGGGATACTTTGTGTTTGGATAGTAAGGTGGCTATTTCTGCTTCAAGGGAGGCTATCTCCTGTGCTGCTTTTTTCTTAATTGCCGATGATTTTGCTAACAGGATGCCGCGGATCGTAGCTTTGTGAGCTTCCCAAAGGGTATTAAATGGGATGTCAGGCGACATATTTTCGGTGAAATAGTGTGTGATCGCTAATCTAGTTTCCTCTAGTGCAGAGGGGTGTTGTAGAAGCGAGTCGTTAAGACGCCATTTGTATTTCCTATGAGGCGCTCGGTGTATATCTATGAGGAGGTAGACCCCAGCGTGGTCCGTCCAAGTCAGTGGTGTAATGCCCGTATCCGAGATCAGAGGCACTAGGGCAGAGGAGATGTGGATCATGTCAATCCTGGAATAGTGTTGATGTGGAGCTGAGAAGTGTGTAAAATCTTTGATGTGGGGGTGTTGGGAACGCCAAGTGTCACAGAGGCCGTGGAGTTTCATGGTGGCGGTAAGTGTGCGGGAAGCCCGGGGGAGAGTTGTCATAGAAGCGTGGGGCGGAGGGCTGGATCTATCTAGCAAGGGGTCAATTATGGTATTAAAGTCGCCACCCATGATAATGCTTCCCTGTGCTTCTCGTGATAGGCGTTTGGAGAGAGAATCAAAGAACAGAGATTGGTCTTGATTGGGGGCGTAGACGGAGACCAAAGTGAGAGCCTGAGAACGGAGGGTACCCATTACCATAAGGAACCGTCCATCTGGGTCTATCACTGTCCTGGAATGGATAAACGGGATATTACGATGAACTAAGATGGCCACACCCCGTTTTTTACAGTCTGCTGAGGCAAAATAGGACTGGGAGAACCATTTGCCCATCAGTCGGGTGTGGGGACCGGTGAGGTGTGTTTCCTGTAGGAGTGCTATGTCGACTTTCTCACGTCTGCATGCACTCAGGAACACGGTACGCTTCCTAGGGGAGTTCAGGCCATTTACATTGACCGAGAATATTTTAAGAGACATGATTATTTATGTGGGGAAGTATGGCGCGTTGCCGGGTATAGTCCAGCGAGGTACAATTTGTGCCAGGCGAAGGCCACCCCTCCGGGCCAAGCGAGAGAGGGAGCGGGGAGGTCGAGTAGAGGCCACCAGAAAAGAGAGAAAAGGAAGAACATAGAGCAGAAGAAGAAGAGATGCCCCAAATGGGGAAACATCCCTGTGTTTGTGGGTCCCATTCAGGGGCCGCACGGGGAAAGCATCGAATAAGTAACATTATTAACAACAGTAAGGGATTATGGGGGGGTAACTGAGCTACCATGTGGGAGGGTATGAGTCTCCCGGGCCGCAAGGGCTGAGGATGGCTATAACCATTTTACATTTATGGCAGACATACTAGAATATAGGACTCTGAGAACTGTGTCCAGACAACAAAAACGCTAACACAAAAACAAAAATAGGAAGGGGGAGGGGAGGGTAGGGGGGGAGGGAATTTGGAAAGAGGGAGGAGGAAGGGAGAGAGAGGAAGAAGAAAAGAAAAAAAAAAAAAAAAAAAAAGGGGGGGGGGGGGGGGGGGGACGGTGAGGGGAGGGGGGAATACCACAGGGGTGTAAACAGTCAAAACTTGATTATAACAGCATTAACCGATGATAGTTACGATACTGGTCTTTGAGCTGAGGCCGGATTCTCCACTGCTCTCAATCATGAGTTGTGGAGGCGCGGCATCGTCAGTTCATGCACTATACACGTCGGGGGGATTTCCCCAGTTCAGGGGGGATCCTTGTCCACATTGCGCTGTCGGGTCACCCGCGTCCAATCAGGAAGAGGGGGTTGAGGGTGTGGCGGTTTAGATGATGAGGCCGCCATGTCGTCTTCAGCTGATGTTGGGAGAAGATCTAGCTTTGCCAACAGTTCCTGTCCTTGGGTTAGGGTCTTGACCGAGTGGATAGTGTTATTAACCGAAACGTGTAAATGGAAGGGGAATCCCCATCTGTATCTGATCTGGTGTTGTCGCAGGATCCGGGTGACCGGCTGTAGGTCTCGCCGTTTTTGGATGGTGGAGGGTGCCAGGTCCTGAAAGATCTGCA
>NW_026968396.1:0-98237 GCF_028390025.1 Pseudophryne corroboree
TTCTGCTTTAAACTTTAGTTACTATCCCAAAATGTATCACTAAGGTGACAGAAGTTGATTTCGGAGCATCTTTCTGAACAGGAGCTTCAACCATTTTGTGGCATATGATAAATTCCCTAAGCCCCGGACCTGTCGATTTTGGTCAAAAATGAAAATTTCAAAAGTGCCCCAATTTCTGCTTTAAACTTTAGGTACTAACCCAAAATGTATCACTAAGGTGACAGAAGTTGATTTCGGAGCATCATTTTTGAACAGGAGCTTCAACCATTTTGTGGCATATGAGAAATTCCCTAGGCCCCGGACCTGTCGATATTGGTCAAAAATGAAAATTTCAATAGTGCCCCAAGTTCTGCTTTAAACTTTAAGTACTATCCCAAAATGTATCACTAAGGTGACAGAAGTTGATTTCGGAGCATCTTTCTGAACAGGAGCTTCAACCGTTTTGTGGCATATGAGAAATTCCCTAAGCCCCGGGCCTGTCGATTTTGGTCAAAAATGAAAATTTCAAAAGTGCCCCAATTTCTGCTTTAAACTTTAAGTACTATCCCAAAATGTATCACTAAGGTGACAGAAGTTGATTTCGGAGCATCTTTCTGAACAGGAGCTTCAACCATTTTGTGGCATATGAGAAATTTCATAAGCCCCGGACCTGTCAATTTTGGTCAAAAATGAAAATTTCAAAAGTGCCCCAATTTCTGCTTTAAACTTTAGTTACTATCCCAAAATGTATCACAAAGGTGACAAGTTGATTTCGGAGCATCATTTTTGAACAGGAGCTTCAACCATTTTGTGGCATATGATAAATTCCCTAAGCCCCGGACCTGTCGATTTTGGTCAAAAATGAAAATTTAAAAAGTGCCCCAATTTCTGCTTTAAACTTTAGGTACTATCCCAAAATGTATCACTAAGGTGACAGAAGTTGATTTCGGAGCATCTTTCTGAACAGGAGCTTCAACCATTTTGTGGCATATGATAAATTCCCTAAGCCCGGACCTGTCGATTTTGGTCAAAAATGAAAATTTAAAAAGTGCCCCAATTTCTGCTTTAAACTTTAAATACTATCCCAAAATGTATAACTAAGGTGACAGAAGTTGATTTCGGAGCATCTTTCTGAACAGGAGCTTCAACCGTTTTGTGGCATATGAGAAATTCCATAAGCCCCGGACCTGTCGATTTTGGTCAAAAATGAAAATTTAAAAAGTGCCCAAATTTCTGCTTTAAACTTTAAATACTATCCCAAAATGTATAACTAAGGTGACAGAAGTTGATTTCGGAGCATCTTTCTGAAAAGGAGCTTCAACCATTTTGTGGCATATGAGAAATTCCATAAGCCCCGGACCTGTCAATTTTGGTCAAAAATGAAAATTTCAAATGTGCCCCAATTTCTGCTTTAAACTTTAGTTACTATCCCAAAATGTATCACAAAGGTGACAAGTTGATTTCGGAGCATCATTTTTGAACAGGAGCTTCAACCATTTTGTGGCATATGATAAATTCCCTAAGCCCCGGACATGTCGATTTTGGTCAAAAATGAAAATTTCAAAAGTACCCCAATTTCTGCTTTAAACTTTAAGTACTATCCCAAAATGTATCACTAAGGTGACAGAAGTTGATTTCGGAGCATCTTTCTGAACAGGAGCTTCAACCATTTTGTGGCATATGAGAAATTTCATAAGCCCCGGACCTGTCAATTTTGGTCAAAAATGAAAATTTCAAAAGTGCCCCAATTTCTGCTTTAAACTTTAGTAACTATCCCAAAATGTATCACAAAGGTGACAAGTTGATTTCGGAGCATCATTTTTGAACAGGAGCTTCAACCATTTTGTGGCATATGATAAATTCCCTAAGCCCCGGACCTGTCGATTTTGGTCAAAAATGAAAATTTAAAAAGTGCCCCAATTTCTGCTTTAAACTTTAGGTACTATCCCAAAATGTATCACTAAGGTGACAGAAGTTGATTTCGGAGCATCTTTCTGAACAGGAGCTTCAACCATTTTGTGGCATATGATAAATTCCCTAAGCCCGGACCTGTCGATTTTGGTCAAAAATGAAAATTTCAAAAGTGCCCCAATTTCTGCTTTAAACTTTAGGTACTAACCCAAAATGTATCACTAAGGTGACAGAAGTTGATTTCGGAGCATCATTTTTGAACAGGAGCTTCAACCATTTTGTGGCATATGAGAAATTCCCTAGGCCCCGGACCTGTCGATATTGGTCAAAAATGAAAATTTCAATAGTGCCCCAATTTCTGCTTTAAACTTTAAGTACTATCCCAAAATGTATCACTAAGGTGGCAGAAGTTGATTTCGGAGCATCTTTCTGAACAGGAGCTTCAACCGTTTTGTGGCATATGAGAAATTCCCTAAGCCCCGGGCCTGTCGATTTTGGTCAAAAATGAAAATTTCAAAAGTGCCCCAATTTCTGCTTTAAACTTTAAGTACTATCCCAAAATGTATCACTAAGGTGACAGAAGTTGATTTCGGAGCATCTTTCTGAACAGGAGCTTCAACCATTTTGTGGCATATGAGAAATTTCATAAGCCCCGGACCTGTCAATTTTGGTCAAAAATGAAAATTTCAAAAGTGCCCCAATTTCTGCTTTAAACTTTAGTTACTATCCCAAAATGTATCACAAAGGTGACAAGTTGATTTCGGAGCATCATTTTTGAACAGGAGCTTCAACCATTTTGTGGCATATGATAAATTCCCTAAGCCCCGGACCTGTCGATTTTGGTCAAAAATGAAAATTTAAAAAGTGCCCCAATTTCTGCTTTAAACTTTAGGTACTATCCCAAAATGTATCACTAAGGTGACAGAAGTTGATTTCGGAGCATCTTTCTGAACAGGAGCTTCAACCATTTTGTGGCATATGATAAATTCCCTAAGCCCGGACCTGTCGATTTTGGTCAAAAATGAAAATTTAAAAAGTGCCCCAATTTCTGCTTTAAACTTTAAATACTATCCCAAAATGTATAACTAAGGTGACAGAAGTTGATTTCGGAGCATCTTTCTGAACAGGAGCTTCAACCGTTTTGTGGCATATGAGAAATTCCATAAGCCCCGGACCTGTCGATTTTGGTCAAAAATGAAAATTTAAAAAGTGCCCAAATTTCTGCTTTAAACTTTAAATACTATCCCAAAATGTATAACTAAGGTGACAGAAGTTGATTTCGGAGCATCTTTCTGAACAGGAGCTTCAACCATTTTGTGGCATATGAGAAATTCCATAAGCCCCGGACCTGTCAATTTTGGTCAAAAATGAAAATTTCAAATGTGCCCCAATTTCTGCTTTAAACTTTAGTTACTATCCCAAAATGTATCACAAAGGTGACAAGTTGATTTCGGAGCATCATTTTTGAACAGGAGCTTCAACCATTTTGTGGCATATGATAAATTCCCTAAGCCCCGGACATGTCGATTTTGGTCCAAA
Organism: Pseudophryne corroboree; assembly: GCF_028390025.1. Classification (NCBI taxonomy): domain Eukaryota; kingdom Metazoa; phylum Chordata; class Amphibia; order Anura; family Myobatrachidae; genus Pseudophryne; species Pseudophryne corroboree. Next base: position 3,430 of record NW_026968396.1, read on the forward strand.
ATGAAAATTTCAAAAGTGCCCCAATTTCTGCTTTAAACTTTAAGTACTATCCCAAAATGTATCACTAAGGTGACAGAAGTTGATTTCGGAGCATCTTTCTGAACAGGAGCTTCAACCATTTTGTGGCATATGAGAAATTTCATAAGCCCCGGACCTGTCAATTTTGGTCAAAAATGAAAATTTCAAAAGTGCCCCAATTTCTGCTTTAAACTTTAGTTACTATCCCAAAATGTATCACAAAGGTGACAAGTTGATTTCGGAGCATCATTTTTGAACAGGAGCTTCAACCATTTTGTGGCATATGATAAATTCCCTAAGCCCCGGACCTGTCGATTTTGGTCAAAAATGAAAATTTAAAAAGTGCCCCAATTTCTGCTTTAAACTTTAGGTACTATCCCAAAATGTATCACTAAGGTGACAGAAGTTGATTTCGGAGCATCTTTCTGAACAGGAGCTTCAACCATTTTGTGGCATATGATAAAATCCCTAAGCCCGGACCTGTCGATTTTGGTCAAAAATGAAAATTTAAAAAGTGCCCCAATTTCTGCTTTAAACTTTAAATACTATCCCAAAATGTATAACTAAGGTGACAGAAGTTGATTTCGGAGCATCTTTCTGAACAGGAGCTTCAACCGTTTTGTGGCATATGAGAAATTCCCTAAGCCCCGGACCAGTCGATTTTGGTCAAAAATGAAAATTTCAAAAATGCCCCAAATTCTGCTTTAAACTTTAGTTACTATCCCAAAATGTATCACTAAGGTGACAGAAGTTGATTTCGGAGCATCTTTCTGAACAGGAGCTTCAACCGTTTTGTGGCATATGAGAAATTCCCTAAGCCCCGGACCTGTCTATTTTGGTCAAAAATGAAAATTTCAAAATTGCCCCAATTTCTGCTTTAAACTTTAGGTACTATCCCAAAATGTATAACTAAGGTGACAGAAGTTGATTTCGGAGCATCATTTTTGAACAGGAGCTTCAACCATTTTGTGGCATATGACAAATTCCCTAAGCCCCGGACCTGTCGATTTTGGTCAAAAATGAAAATTTAAAAAGTGCCCCAATTTCTGCTTTAAACTTTAGTTACTATCCCAAAATGTATCACAAAGGTGACAAGTTGATTTCGGAGCATCATTTTTGAACAGGAGCTTCAACCATTTTGTGGCATATGATAAATTCCCTAAGCCCCGGACCTGTCGATTTTGGTCAAAAATGAAAATTTAAAAAGTGCCCCAATTTCTGCTTTAAACTTTAAATACTATCCCAAAATGTATAACTAAGGTGACAGAAGTTGATTTCGGAGCATCTTTCTGAACAGGAGCTTCAACCGTTTTGTGGCATATGAGAAATTCCATAAGCCCCGGACCTGTCAATTTTGGTCAAAAATGAAAATTTCAAATGTGCCCCAATTTCTGCTTTAAACTTTAGTTACTATCCCAAAATGTATCACAAAGGTGACAAGTTGATTTCGGAGCATCATTTTTGAACAGGAGCTTCAACCATTTTGTGGCATATGATAAATTCCCTAAGCCCCGGACATGTCGATTTTGGTCAAAAATGAAAATTTCAAAAGTGCCCCAATTTCTGCTTTAAACTTTAGGTACTATCACAAAATGTATCACTAAGGTGACAGAAGTTGATTTCGGAGCATCTTTCTGAACAGAAGCTTCAACCATTTTGTGGCATATGATAAATTCCCTAAGCCCCGGACCTGTCGATTTTGGTCCAAAATGAAAATTTAAAAAGTGCCCCAATTTCTGCTTTAAACTTTAAATACTATCCCAAAATGTATAACTAAGGTGACAGAAGTTGATTTCGGAGCATCTTTCTGAACAGGAGCTTCAACCGTTTTGTGGCATATGAGAAATATCATAAGCCCCGGACCTGTCGATTTTGGTCCAAAATGAAAATTTAAAAAGTGCCCCAAATTCTGCTTTAAACTTTAAATGCTATCCCAAAATGTATAACTAAGGTGACAGAAGTTGATTTCGGAGCATCTTTCTGAACAGGAGCTTCAACCATTTTGTGGCATATGAGAAATTCCATAAGCCCCGGACCTGTCAATTTTGGTCAAAAATGAAAATTTCAAAAGTGCCCCAATTTCTGCTTTAAACTTTAGTTCAGGCTTGTCCAACCCGCGGCCCGCGGGCCGCATGCGGCCCAGGTCGGCTAGTAATGCGGCCCAGTGCAATTTTTTATTTTTTAAGAAATTCTGTTCTAAAGTTTTCTAAAGTTTCAAGTTTGGAGAGCCAGCAGCACTAGACGCGGCTCTCTGTGCTTCCGGGATGCGGGCGCAGGCACATAGCGCGTGTGACGTCATGACGTCGCACGTGCATGTGACATCACACGCGTGCACCCGGCTAGAGAGAGCACGGAGCTGGAGGCGGGAGTCTCTGGCGCCGGCGGCCGCGGCTAAACTAGCAAATCCTGGCTAAAAAAAGTAGGTGCGTGCTGTGGGCTGCTACCGGTACATGGTGTCCTTGCCAAACCCCCTTCCTTTCACTCCATACAAGACTGGGCAACACTTCAGGCTCTACGAGAGGACTTCCCCCTTCTGAAATAAAAGCATTCAGGCCATCAGCTGCAAGGCACAATTCTCTGTAAGGGAGTCCGGGCAGGAGGGGCTTACATTTCAAATGTAGTTTTTTTCTCTTTACAATAAGCACAAATCAGGACAAATCTTTATTGAATGTTTAAGAGTTTTTCTTATGTTAATGAACAAAAGACTCAGCTGGTTTCATTTCTATTAAGTAAACTTGTTACATTCATTGAGAAAATAGCAGTGGTCTCCCCTAGTGAAACAGTATACGTTGAAGGGAGAGAGGAAAAAAAACAAACAAAATAGCAGTCCCGACTGGAATATAAATGTGTGTCCTCTTTTGCCCTTTCCAATCCCCTACTGCAGCCTCTCCTGTTGTTTCTCTGTGGTTTGTCCTATAAATAATGTGATTTTATTTGTTTTCAGCCTTTAACTGCGCATCTTCCTGCACAACCTGTCCCGTAAGGCCTGCCACCTACAGAATTGTATTTTAAAAGCCTCAAACATCACTGTATATTAAGTAGTGATGTGCACCGGAAATTTTTCGGGTTTTGTGTTTTGGTTTTGGATTCGGTTCCGGTGGCTGAGAAACAATGTCAAACATCTCACTAACTTCATTTCCAAGTAAGTTTAATATGTTAACTATGTTTTATATGTTTTTTTTGGATGATCAGGTATCGTTACTGTTATTTTATTTTATGTGCGGCCCAAACCAAATTTTCATCTTCTAATGTGGCCCAGGGAAGGTGAAAGGTTGGACACCCCTGCTTTAGTTACTATCCCAAAATGTATCACAAAGGTGACAAGTTGATTTCGGAGCATCATTTTTGAACAGGAGCTTCAACCATTTTGTGGCATATGATAAATTCCCTAAGCCCCGGACCTGTCGATTTTGGTCAAAAATGAAAATTTCAAAAGTGCCCCAATTTCTGCTTTAAACTTTAGTTACTATCCCAAAATGTATCACAAATGTGACAGAAGTTGATTTCGGAGCATCATTTTTGAACAGGAGCTTCAACCATTTTGTGGCATATGATAAATTCCCTAAGCCCCGGACCTGTCGATTTTGGTCAAAAATGAAAATTTCAAAAGTGCCCCAATTTCTGCTTTAAACTTTAGGTACTATCCCAAAATGTATCACTAAGGTGACAGAAGTTGATTGCGGAGCATCATTTTTAAACAGGAGTTTCAACCATTTTGTGGCATATGAGAAATTCCCTAAGCCCCGGACCTGTCGATTTTGGTCAAAAATGAAAATGTCAAAAGTGCCCCAAATTCTGCTTTAAACTTTAGTTACTATCCCAAAATGTATCACTAAGGTGACAGAATTTGATTTCGGAGCATCTTTCTGAACAGGAGCTTCAACCATTTTGAGGCATATGATAAATTCCCTAAGCCCCGGACCTGTCGATTTTGGTCAAAAATGAAAATTTCAAAAGTGCCCCAATTTCTGCTTTAAACTTTAGGTACTATCCCAAAATGTATCACTAAGGTGACAGAAGTTGATTTCGGAGCATCTTTCTGAACAGGAGCTTCAACCGTTTTGTGGCATATGAGAAATTCCCTAAGCCCCGGGCCTGTCGATTTTGGTCAAAAATGAAAATTTCAAAAGTGCCCCAATTTCTGCTTTAAACTTTAAGTACTATCCCAAAATGTATCACTAAGGTGACAGAAGTTGATTTCGGAGCATCTTTCTGAACAGAAGCTTCAACCATTTTGTGGCATATGAGAAATTCCATAAGCCCCGGACCTGTCAATTTTGGTCAAAAATGAAAATTTCAAAAGTGCCCCAATTTCTGCTTTAAACTTTAGTTACTATCCCAAAATGTATCACAAAGGTGACAAGTTGATTTCGGAGCATCATTTTTGAACAGGAGCTTCAACCATTTTGTGGCATATGATAAATTCCCTAAGCCCCGGACTGTCGATTTTGGTCAAAAATGAAAATTTAAAAAGTGCCCCAATTTCTGCTTTAAACTTTAGGTACTATCCCAAAATGTATCACTAAGGTGACAGAAGTTGATTTCGGAGCATCTTTCTGAACAGGAGCTTCAACCATTTTGTGGCATATGAGAAATTCCATAAGCCCCGGACCTGTCAATTTTGGTCAAAAATGAAAATTTCAAAAGTGCCCCAATTTCTGCTTTAAACTTTAGGTACTATCCCAAAATGTATCACTAAGGTGACAGAAGTTGATTGCGGAGCATCATTTTTAAACAGGAGTTTCAACCATTTTGTGGCATATGATAAATTCCCTAAGCCCCGGACCTGTCGATTTTGGTCAAAAATGAAATTTTAAAAGTGCCCCAATTTCTGCTTTAAACTTTAGGTACTATCCCAAAATGTATCACTAAGGTGACAGAAGTTGATTTCGGAGCATCTTTCTGAACAGGAGCTTCAACCATTTTGTGGCATATGAGAAATTCCATAAGCCCCGGACCTGTCAATTTTGGTCAAAAATGAAAATTTCAAAAGTGCCCCAATTTCTGCTTTAAACTTTAGGTACTATCCCAAAATGTATCACTAAGGTGACAGAAGTTGATTGCGGAGCATCATTTTTAAACAGGAGTTTCAACCATTTTGTGGCATATGAGAAATTCCCTAAGCCCCGGACCTGTCGATTTTGGTCAAAAATGAAAATGTCAAAAGTGCCCCAAATTCTGCTTTAAACTTTAGTTACTATCCCAAAATGTATCACTAAGGTGACCGAATTTGATTTCGGAGCATCTTTCTGAACAGGAGCTTCAACCATTTTGAGGCATATGATAAATTCCCTAAGCCCCGGACCTGTCGATTTTGGTCAAAAATGAAAATTTCAAAAGTGCCCCAATTTCTGCTTTAAACTTTAGGTACTATCCCAAAATGTATCACTAAGGTGACAGAATTTGATTTCGGAGCATCTTTCTGAACAGGAGCTTCAACCATTTTGTGGCATATGATAAATTCCCTAAGCCCCCGACCTGTCGATTTTGGTCAAAAATGAAAATTTAAAAAGTGCCCCAATTTCTGCTTTAAACTTTAAATACTATCCCAAAATGTATAACTAAGGTGACAGAAGTTGATTTCGGAGCATCTTTCTGAACAGGAGCTTCAACCGTTTTGTGGCATATGAGAAATTCCCTAATCCCCGGACCAGTCGATTTTGGTCAAAAATGAAAATTTCAAAAATGCCCCAAATTCTGCTTTAAACTTTAGTTACTATCCCAAAATGTATCACTAAGGTGACAGAAGTTGATTTCGGAGCATCTTTCTGAACAGGAGCTTCAACCGTTTTGTGGCATATGAGAAATTCCCTAAGCCCCGGACCTGTCTATTTTGGTCAAAAATGAAAATTTCAAAATTGCCCCAATTTCTGCTTTAAACTTTAGGTACTATCCCAAAATGTATAACTAAGGTGACAGAAGTTGATTTCGGAGCATCATTTTTGAACAGGAGCTTCAACCATTTTGTGGCATATGACAAATTCCCTAAGCCCCGGACCTGTCGATTTTGGTCAAAAATGAAAATTTAAAAAGTGCCCCAATTTCTGCTTTAAACTTTAGTTACTATCCCAAAATGTATCACAAAGGTGACAAGTTGATTTCGGAGCATCATTTTTGAACAGGAGCTTCAACCATTTTGTGGCATATGATAAATTCCCTAAGCCCCGGACCTGTCGATTTTGGTCAAAAATGAAAATTTAAAAAGTGCCCCAATTTCTGCTTTAAACTTTAAATACTATCCCAAAATGTATAACTAAGGTGACAGAAGTTGATTTCGGAGCATCTTTCTGAACAGGAGCTTCAACCGTTTTGTGGCATATGAGAAATTCCATAAGCCCCGGACCTGTCAATTTTGGTCAAAAATGAAAATTTCAAATGTGCCCCAATTTCTGCTTTAAACTTTAGTTACTATCCCAAAATGTATCACAAAGGTGACAAGTTGATTTCGGAGCATCATTTTTGAACAGGAGCTTCAACCATTTTGTGGCATATGATAAATTCCCTAAGCCCCGGACATGTCGATTTTGGTCAAAAATGAAAATTTCAAAAGTGCCCCAATTTCTGCTTTAAACTTTAGGTACTATCACAAAATGTATCACTAAGGTGACAGAAGTTGATTTCGGAGCATCTTTCTGAACAGAAGCTTCAACCATTTTGTGGCATATGATAAATTCCCTAAGCCCCGGACCTGTCGATTTTGGTCCAAAATGAAAATTTAAAAAGTGCCCCAATTTCTGCTTTAAACTTTAAATACTATCCCAAAATGTATAACTAAGGTGACAGAAGTTGATTTCGGAGCATCTTTCTGAACAGGAGCTTCAACCGTTTTGTGGCATATGAGAAATATCATAAGCCCCGGACCTGTCGATTTTGGTCCAAAATGAAAATTTAAAAAGTGCCCCAAATTCTGCTTTAAACTTTAAATGCTATCCCAAAATGTATAACTAAGGTGACAGAAGTTGATTTCGGAGCATCTTTCTGAACAGGAGCTTCAACCATTTTGTGGCATATGAGAAATTCCATAAGCCCCGGACCTGTCAATTTTGGTCAAAAATGAAAATTTCAAAAGTGCCCCAATTTCTGCTTTAAACTTTAGTTCAGGCTTGTCCAACCCGCGGCCCGCGGGCCGCATGCGGCCCAGGTCGGCTAGTAATGCGGCCCAGTGCAATTTTTTATTTTTTAAGAAATTCTGTTCTAAAGTTTTCTAAAGTTTCAAGTTTGGAGAGCCAGCAGCACTAGACGCGGCTCTCTGTGCTTCCGGGATGCGGGCGCAGGCACATAGCGCGTGTGACGTCATGACGTCGCACGTGCATGTGACATCACACGCGTGCACCCGGCTAGAGAGAGCACGGAGCTGGAGGCGGGAGTCTCTGGCGCCGGCGGCCGCGGCTAAACTAGCAAATCCTGGCTAAAAAAAGTAGGTGCGTGCTGTGGGCTGCTACCGGTACATGGTGTCCTTGCCAAACCCCCTTCCTTTCACTCCATACAAGACTGGGCAACACTTCAGGCTCTACGAGAGGACTTCCCCCTTCTGAAATAAAAGCATTCAGGCCATCAGCTGCAAGGCACAATTCTCTGTAAGGGAGTCCGGGCAGGAGGGGCTTACATTTCAAATGTAGTTTTTTTCTCTTTACAATAAGCACAAATCAGGACAAATCTTTATTGAATGTTTAAGAGTTTTTCTTATGTTAATGAACAAAAGACTCAGCTGGTTTCATTTCTATTAAGTAAACTTGTTACATTCATTGAGAAAATAGCAGTGGTCTCCCCTAGTGAAACAGTATACGTTGAAGGGAGAGAGGAAAAAAAACAAACAAAATAGCAGTCCCGACTGGAATATAAATGTGTGTCCTCTTTTGCCCTTTCCAATCCCCTACTGCAGCCTCTCCTGTTGTTTCTCTGTGGTTTGTCCTATAAATAATGTGATTTTATTTGTTTTCAGCCTTTAACTGCGCATCTTCCTGCACAACCTGTCCCGTAAGGCCTGCCACCTACAGAATTGTATTTTAAAAGCCTCAAACATCACTGTATATTAAGTAGTGATGTGCACCGGAAATTTTTCGGGTTTTGTGTTTTGGTTTTGGATTCGGTTCCGGTGGCTGAGAAACAATGTCAAACATCTCACTAACTTCATTTCCAAGTAAGTTTAATATGTTAACTATGTTTTATATGTTTTTTTTGGATGATCAGGTATCGTTACTGTTATTTTATTTTATGTGCGGCCCAAACCAAATTTTCATCTTCTAATGTGGCCCAGGGAAGGTGAAAGGTTGGACACCCCTGCTTTAGTTACTATCCCAAAATGTATCACAAAGGTGACAAGTTGATTTCGGAGCATCATTTTTGAACAGGAGCTTCAACCATTTTGTGGCATATGATAAATTCCCTAAGCCCCGGACCTGTCGATTTTGGTCAAAAATGAAAATTTCAAAAGTGCCCCAATTTCTGCTTTAAACTTTAGTTACTATCCCAAAATGTATCACAAATGTGACAGAAGTTGATTTCGGAGCATCATTTTTGAACAGGAGCTTCAACCATTTTGTGGCATATGATAAATTCCCTAAGCCCCGGACCTGTCGATTTTGGTCAAAAATGAAAATTTCAAAAGTGCCCCAATTTCTGCTTTAAACTTTAGGTACTATCCCAAAATGTATCACTAAGGTGACAGAAGTTGATTGCGGAGCATCATTTTTAAACAGGAGTTTCAACCATTTTGTGGCATATGAGAAATTCCCTAAGCCCCGGACCTGTCGATTTTGGTCAAAAATGAAAATGTCAAAAGTGCCCCAAATTCTGCTTTAAACTTTAGTTACTATCCCAAAATGTATCACTAAGGTGACAGAATTTGATTTCGGAGCATCTTTCTGAACAGGAGCTTCAACCATTTTGAGGCATATGATAAATTCCCTAAGCCCCGGACCTGTCGATTTTGGTCAAAAATGAAAATTTCAAAAGTGCCCCAATTTCTGCTTTAAACTTTAAGTACTATCCCAAAATGTATCACTAAGGTGACAGAAGTTGATTTTGGAGCATCTTTCTGAACAGAAGCTTCAACCATTTTGTGGCATATGAGAAATTCCATAAGCCCCGGACCTGTCAATTTTGGTCAAAAATGAAAATTTCAAAAGTGCCCCAATTTCTGCTTTAAACTTTAGTTACTATCCCAAAATGTATCACAAAGGTGACAAGTTGATTTCGGAGCATCATTTTTGAACAGGAGCTTCAACCATTTTGTGGCATATGATAAATTCCCTAAGCCCCGGACTGTCGATTTTGGTCAAAAATGAAAATTTAAAAAGTGCCCCAATTTCTGCTTTAAACTTTAGGTACTATCCCAAAATGTATCACTAAGGTGACAGAAGTTGATTTCGGAGCATCTTTCTGAACAGGAGCTTCAACCATTTTGTGGCATATGAGAAATTCCATAAGCCCCGGACCTGTCAATTTTGGTCAAAAATGAAAATTTCAAAAGTGCCCCAATTTCTGCTTTAAACTTTAGGTACTATCCCAAAATGTATCACTAAGGTGACAGAAGTTGATTGCGGAGCATCATTTTTAAACAGGAGTTTCAACCATTTTGTGGCATATGATAAATTCCCTAAGCCCCGGACCTGTCGATTTTGGTCAAAAATGAAAATTTAAAAAGTGCCCCAATTTCTGCTTTAAACTTTAGGTACTATCCCAAAATGTATCACTAAGGTGACAGAAGTTGATTTCGGAGCATCTTTCTGAACAGGAGCTTCAACCATTTTGTGGCATATGAGAAATTCCATAAGCCCCGGACCTGTCAATTTTGGTCAAAAATGAAAATTTCAAAAGTGCCCCAATTTCTGCTTTAAACTTTAGGTACTATCCCAAAATGTATCACTAAGGTGACAGAAGTTGATTGCGGAGCATCATTTTTAAACAGGAGTTTCAACCATTTTGTGGCATATGAGAAATTCCCTAAGCCCCGGACCTGTCGATTTTGGTCAAAAATGAAAATGTCAAAAGTGCCCCAAATTCTGCTTTAAACTTTAGTTACTATCCCAAAATGTATCACTAAGGTGACAGAATTTGATTTCGGAGCATCTTTCTGAACAGGAGCTTCAACCATTTTGAGGCATATGATAAATTCCCTAAGCCCCGGACCTGTCGATTTTGGTCAAAAATGAAAATTTCAAAAGTGCCCCAATTTCTGCTTTAAACTTTAGGTACTATCCCAAAATGTATAACTAAGGTGACTCAGAAGTTGATTTCGGAGCATCTTTCTGAACAGGAGCTTCAACCATTTTGTGGCATATGATAAATTCCCTAAGCCCCCGACCTGTCGATTTTGGTCAAAAATGAAAATTTAAAAAGTGCCCCAATTTCTGCTTTAAACTTTAAATACTATCCCAAAATGTATAACTAAGGTGACAGAAGTTGATTTCGGAGCATCATTTTTGAACAGGATCTTCAACCATTTTGTGGCATATGATAAATTCCCTAAGCCCCGGACCTGTCGATTTTGGTCAAAAATGAAAATTTCAATAGTGCCCCAATTTCTGCTTTAAACTTTAAGTACTATCCCAAAATGTATAACTAAGGTGACAGAAGTTGATTTCGGAGCATCTTTCTGAACAGGAGCTTCAACCATTTTGTGGCATATGAGAAATTCCATAAGCCCCGGACCTGTCAATTTTGGTCAAAAATGAAAATTTCAAATGTGCCCCAATTTCTGCTTTAAACTTTAGTTACTATCCCAAAATGTATCACAAAGGTGACAAGTTGATTTCGGAGCATCATTATTGAACAGGAGCTTCAACCATTTTGTGGCATATGATAAATTCCCTAAGCCCCGGACCTGTCGATTTTGGTCAAAAATGAAAATTTAAAAAGTGCCCCAATTTCTGCTTTAAACTTTAAATACTATCCCAAAATGTATAACTAAGGTGACAGAAGTTGATTTCGGAGCATCTTTCTGAACAGGAGCTTCAACCATTTTGTGGCATATGAGAAATTCCATAAGCCCCGGACCTGTCAATTTTGGTCAAAAATGAAAATTTCAAATGTGCCCCAATTTCTGCTTTAAACTTTAGTTACTATCCCAAAATGTATCACAAAGGTGACAAGTTGATTTCAGAGCATCATTTTTGAACAGGAGCTTCAACCATTTTGTGGCATATGATAAATTCCCTAAGCCCCGGACCTGTCGATTTTGGTCAAAAATGAAAATTTCAAAAGTGCCCCAATTTCTGCTTTAAACTTTAGGTACTATCCCAAAATGTATCACTAAGGTGACAGAAGTTGATTTCGGAGCATCTTTCTGAACAGGAGCTTCAACCATTTTGTGGCATATGATAAATTCCCTAAGCCCCGGGCCTGTCGATTTTGGTCAAAAATGAAAATTTCAAAAGTGCCCCAATTTCTGCTTTAAACTTTAAGTACTATCCCAAAATGTATCACTAAGGTGACAGAAGTTGATTTCGGAAGGTGACAGAAGTTGATTTCGGAGCATCTTTCTGAACAGAAGCTTCAACCATTTTGTGGCATATGAGAAATTCCATAAGCCCCGGACCTGTCAATTTTGGTCAAAAATGAAAATTTAAAAAGTGCCCCAATTTCTGCTTTAAACTTTAGGTACTATCCCAAAATGTATCACTAAGGTGACAGAAGTTGATTTCGGAGCATCTTTCTGAACAGGAGCTTCAACCATTTTGTGGCATATGAGAAATTCCATAAGCCCCGGACCTGTCAATTTTGGTCAAAAATGAAAATTTCAAAAGTGCCCCAATTTCTGCTTTAAACTTTAGGTACTATCCCAAAATGTATCACTAAGGTGACAGAAGTTGATTGCGGAGCATCATTTTTAAACAGGAGTTTCAACCATTTTTTGGCATATGATAAATTCCCTAAGCCCCGGACCTGTCGATTTTGGTCAAAAATGAAAATGTAAAAAGTGCCCCAAATTCTGCTTTAAACTTTAGTTACTATCCCAAAATGTATCACTAAGGTGACAGAAGTTGATTTCGGAGCATCTTTCTGAACAGAAGCTTCAACCGTTTTGTTGCATATGAGAAATTCCCTAAGCACCGGACCTGTCTATTTTGGTCAAAAATGAAAATTTCAAAAGTGCCCCAATTTCTGCTTTAAACTTTAGGTACTATCCCAAAATGTATCACTAAGGTGACAGAAGTTGATTTCGGAGCATCATTTTTGAACAGGAGCTTCAACCATTTTGTGGCATATGAGAAATTCCATAAGCCCCGGACCTGTCAATTTTGGTCAAAATTGAAAATTTCAAAAGTGCCCCAATTTCTGCTTTAAACTTTAGTTACTATCCCAAAATGTATCACAAAGGTGACAAGTTGATTTCGGAGCATCATTTTTGAACAGGAGCTTCAACCATTTTGTGGCATATGATAAATTCCCTAAGCCCCGGACTGTCGATTTTGGTCAAAAATGAAAATTTAAAAAGTGCCCCAATTTCTGCTTTAAACTTTAGGTACTATCCCAAAATGTATAACTAAGGTGACTCAGAAGTTGATTTCGGAGCATCTTTCTGAACAGGAGCTTCAACCATTTTGTGGCATATGATAAATTCCCTAAGCCCCCGACCTGTCGATTTTGGTCAAAAATGAAAATTTAAAAAGTGCTCCAATTTCTGCTTTAAACTTTAAATACTATCCCAAAATGTATAACTAAGGTGACAGAAGTTGATTTCGGAGCATCATTTTTGAACAGGATCTTCAACCATTTTGTGGCATATGATAAATTCCCTAAGCCCCGGACCTGTCGATTTTGGTCAAAAATGAAAATTTCAATAGTGCCCCAATTTCTGCTTTAAACTTTAAGTATTATCCCAAAATGTATAACTAAGGTGACAGAAGTTGATTTCGGAGCATCTTTCTGAACAGGAGCTTCAACCATTTTGTGGCATATGAGAAATTCCATAAGCCCCGGACCTGTCAATTTTGGTCAAAAATGAAAATTTCAAATGTGCCCCAATTTCTGCTTTAAACTTTAGTTACTATCCCAAAATGTATCACAAAGGTGACAAGTTGATTTCGGAGCATCATTATTGAACAGGAGCTTCAACCATTTTGTGGCATATGATAAATTCCCTAAGCCCCGGACCTGTCGATTTTGGTCAAAAATGAAAATTTAAAAAGTGCCCCAATTTCTGCTTTAAACTTTAAATACTATCCCAAAATGTATAACTAAGGTGACAGAAGTTGATTTCGGAGCATCTTTCTGAACAGGAGCTTCAACCATTTTGTGGCATATGAGAAATTCCATAAGCCCCGGACCTGTCAATTTTGGTCAAAAATGAAAATTTCAAATGTGCCCCAATTTCTGCTTTAAACTTTAGTTACTATCCCAAAATGTATCACAAAGGTGACAAGTTGATTTCAGAGCATCATTTTTGAACAGGAGCTTCAACCATTTTGTGGCATATGATAAATTCCCTAAGCCCCGGACCTGTCGATTTTGGTCAAAAATGAAAATTTCAAAAGTGCCCCAATTTCTGCTTTAAACTTTAGGTACTATCCCAAAATGTATCACTAAGGTGACAGAAGTTGATTTCGGAGCATCTTTCTGAACAGGAGCTTCAACCATTTTGTGGCATATGATAAATTCCCTAAGCCCCGGACCTGTCGATTTTGGTCAAAAATGAAAATTTCAAAAGTGCCTCAATTTCTGCTTTAAACTTTAGTTACTATCCCAAAATGTATCACAAATGTGACAGAAGTTGATTTCGGAGCATCATTTTTGAACAGGAGCTTCAACCATTTTGTGGCATATGATAAATTCCCTAAGCCCCAGACCTGTCGATTTTGGTCAAAAATGAAAATTTCAAAAGTGCCCCAATTTCTGCTTTAAACTTTAGGTACTATCCCAAAATGTATCACTAAGGTGACAGAAGTTGATTGCGGAGCATCATTTTTAAACAGGAGTTTCAACCATTTTGTGGCATATGAGAAATTCCCTAAGCCCCGGACCTGTCGATTTTGGTCAAAAATGAAAATGTCAAAAGTGCCCCAAATTCTGCTTTACACTTTAGTTACTATCCCAAAATGTATCACAAATGTGACAGAAGTTGATTTCTGAGCATCATTTTTGAACAGGAGCTTCAACCATTTTGTGGCATATGATAAATTCCCTAAGCCCCAGACCTGTCGATTTTGGTCAAAAATGAAAATTTAAAAAGTGCCCCAATTTCTGCTTTAAACTTTAAATACTATCCCAAAATGTATCACTAAGGTGACAGAAGTTGATTTCGGAGCATCTTTCTGAACAGGAGCTTCAACCATTTTGTGGCATATGAGAAATTCCATAAGCCCCGGACCTGTCAATTTTGGTCAAAAATGAAAATTTCAAATGTGCCCCAATTTCTGCTTTAAACTTTAGTTACTATCCCAAAATGTATCACAAAGGTGACAAGTTGATTTCGGAGCATCATTTTTGAACAGGAGCTTCAACCATTTTGTGGCATATGATAAATTCCCTAAGCCCCGGACCTGTCGATTTTGGTCAAAAATGAAAATTTCAAAAGTGCCCCAATTTCTGCTTTAAACTTTAGGTACTATCCCAAAATGTATCACTAAGGTGACAGAAGTTGATTTCGGAGCATCTTTCTGAACAGGAGCTTCAACCATTTTGTGGCATATGATAAATTCCCTAAGCCCCGGACCTGTCGATTTTGGTCAAACATGAAAATTTCAAAAGTGCCCCAATTTCTGCTTTAAACTTTAGTTACTATCCCAAAATGTATCACAAATGTGACAGAAGTTGATTTCGGAGCATCATTTTTGAACAGGAGCTTCAACCATTTTGTGGCATATGATAAATTCCCTAAGCCCCAGACCTGTCGATTTTGGTCAAAAATGAAAATTTCAAAAGTGCCCCAATTTCTGCTTTAAACGTTAGGTACTATCCCAAAATGTATCACTAAGGTGACAGAAGTTGATTGCGGAGCATCATTTTTAAACAGAAGTTTCAACCATTTTGTGGCATATGAGAAATTCCCTAAGCCCCGGACCTGTCGATTTTGGTCAAAAATGAAAATGTCAAAAGTGCCCCAAATTCTGCTTTAAACTTTAGTTACTATCCCAAAATGTATCACTAAGGTGACAGAATTTGATTTCGGAGCATCTTTCTGAACAGGAGCTTCAACCATTTTGAGGCATATGATAAATTCCCTAAGCCCCGGACCTGTCGATTTTGGTCAAAAATGAAAATTTCAAAAGTGCCCCAATTTCTGCTTTAAACTTTAGGTACTATCCCAAAATGTATCACTAAGGTGACAGAAGTTGATTTCGGAGCATCATTTTTGAACAGGAGCTTCAACCATTTTGTGGCATATGAGAAATTCCCTAAGCCCCGGACCTGTCGATTTTGGTCAAAAATGAAAATTTCAATAGTGCCCCAATTTCTGCTTTAAACTTTAAGTACTATCCCAAAATGTATCACTAAGGTGACAGAAGTTGATTTCGGAGCATCTTTCTGAACAGGAGCTTCAACCTTTTTGTGGCATATGAGAAATTCCCTAAGACCCGGGCCTGTCGATTTTGGTCAAAAATGAAAATTTCAAAAGTGCCCCAATTTCTGCTTTAAACTTTAAGTACTATCCCAAAATGTATCACTAAGGTGACAGAAGTTGATTTCGGAGCATCTTTCTGAACAGGAGCTTCAACCATTTTGTGGCATATGATAAATTCCCTAAGCCCCGGACCTGTCGATTTTGGTCAAAAATGAAAATTTAAAAAGTGCCCCAATTTCTGCTTTAAACTTTAAATACTATCCCAAAATGTATAACTAAGGTGACAGAAGTTGATTTCGGAGCATCTTTCTGAACAGGAGCTTCAACCGTTTTGTGGCATATGAGAAATTCCATAAGCCCCGTAACTGTCGATTTTGGTCAAAAATGAAAATTTAAAAAGTGCCCCAATTTCTGCTTTAAACTTTAAATACTATCCCAAAATGTATAACTAAGGTGACAGAAGTTGATTTCGGAGCATCTTTCTGAACAGGAGCTTCAACCATTTTGTGGCATATGAGAAATTCCATAAGCCCCGGACCTGTCAATTTTGGTCAAAAATGAAAATTTCAAATGTGCCCCAATTTCTGCTTTAAACTTTAGTTACTATCCCAAAATGTATCACAAAGGTGACAAGTTGATTTCGGAGCATCATTTTTGAACAGGAGCTTCAACCATTTTGTGGCATATGATAAATTCCCTAAGCCCCGGACCTGTCGATTTTGGTCAAAAATGAAAATTTCAAAAGTGCCCCAATTTCTGCTTTAAACTTTAGGTACTATCCCAAAATGTATCACTAAGGTGACAGAAGTTGATTTCGGAGCATCTTTCTGAACAGGAGCTTCAACCATTTTGTGGCATATGATAAATTCCCTAAGCCCCGGACCTGTCGATTTTGGTCAAAAATGAAAATTTCAAAAGTGCCCCAATTTCTGCTTTAAACTTTAGTTACTATCCCAAAATGTATCACAAATGTGACAGAAGTTGATTTCGGAGCATCATTTTTGAACAGGAGCTTCAACCATTTTGTGGCATATGATAAATTCCCTAAGCCCCAGACCTGTCGATTTTGGTCAAAAATGAAAATTTCAAAAGTGCCCCAATTTCTGCTTTAAACTTTAGGTACTATCCCAAAATGTATCACTAAGGTGACAGAAGTTGATTGCGGAGCATCATTTTTAAACAGGAGTTTCAACCATTTTGTGGCATATGAGAAATTCCCTAAGCCCCGGACCTGTCGATTTTGGTCAAAAATGAAAATGTCAAAAGTGCCCCAAATTCTGCTTTACACTTTAGTTACTATCCCAAAATGTATCACAAATGTGACAGAAGTTGATTTCTGAGCATCATTTCTGAACAGGAGCTTCAACCATTTTGTGGCATATGATAAATTCCCTAAGCCCCGGACCTGTCGATTTTGGTCAAAAATGAAAATTTCAAAAGTGCCCCAATTTCTGCTTTAAACTTTAGTTACTATCCCAAAATGTATCACAAATGTGACAGAAGTTGATTTCTGAGCATCATTTTTGAACAGGAGCTTCAACCATTTTGTGGCATATGAGAAATTCCATAAGCCCCGGACCTGTCAATTTTGGTCAAAAATGAAAATTTCAAAAGTGCCCCAATTTCTGCTTTAAACTTTAGTTACTATCCCAAAATGTATCACAAAGGTGACAAGTTGATTTCGGAGCATCATTTTTGAACAGGAGCTTCAACCATTTTGTGGCATATGATAAATTCCCTAAGCCCCGGACTGTCGATTTTGGTCAAAAATGAAAATTTAAAAAGTGCCCCAATTTCTGCTTTAAACTTTAGGTACTATCCCAAAATGTATCACTAAGGTGACAGAAGTTGATTTCGGAGCATCTTTCTGAACAGGAGCTTCAACCATTTTGTGGCATATGAGAAATTCCATAAGCCCCGGACCTGTCAATTTTGGTCAAAAATGAAAATTTCAAAAGTGCCCCAATTTCTGCTTTAAACTTTAGGTACTATCCCAAAATGTATTACTAAGGTGACAGAAGTTGATTGCGGAGCATCATTTTTAAACAGGAGTTTCAACCATTTTGTGGCATATGATAAATTCCCTAAGCCCCGGACCTGTCGATTTTGGTCAAAAATGAAAATGTAAAAAGTGCCCCAAATTCTGCTTTAAACTTTAGTTACTATCCCAAAATGTATCACTAAGGTGACAGAAGTTGATTTCGGAGCATCTTTCTGAACAGAAGCTTCAACCGTTTTGTTGCATATGAGAAATTCCCTAAGCACCGGACCTGTCTATTTTGGTCAAAAATGAAAATTTCAAAAGTGCCCCAATTTCTGCTTTAAACTTTAGGTACTATCCCAAAATGTATCACTAAGGTGACAGAAGTTGATTTCGGAGCATCATTTTTGAACAGGAGCTTCAACCATTTTGTGGCATATGAGAAATTCCATAAGCCCCGGACCTGTCAATTTTGGTCAAAATTGAAAATTTCAAAAGTGCCCCAATTTCTGCTTTAAACTTTAGTTACTATCCCAAAATGTATCACAAAGGTGACAAGTTGATTTCGGAGCATCATTTTTGAACAGGAGCTTCAACCATTTTGTGGCATATGATAAATTCCCTAAGCCCCGGACTGTCGATTTTGGTCAAAAATGAAAATTTAAAAAGTGCCCCAATTTCTGCTTTAAACTTTAGGTACTATCCCAAAATGTATAACTAAGGTGACTCAGAAGTTGATTTCGGAGCATCTTTCTGAACAGGAGCTTCAACCATTTTGTGGCATATGATAAATTCCCTAAGCCCCCGACCTGTCGATTTTGGTCAAAAATGAAAATTTAAAAAGTGCCCCAATTTCTGCTTTAAACTTTAAATACTATCCCAAAATGTATAACTAAGGTGACAGAAGTTGATTTCGGAGCATCATTTTTGAACAGGATCTTCAACCATTTTGTGGCATATGATAAATTCCCTAAGCCCCGGACCTGTCGATTTTGGTCAAAAATGAAAATTTCAATAGTGCCCCAATTTCTGCTTTAAACTTTAAGTATTATCCCAAAATGTATAACTAAGGTGACAGAAGTTGATTTCGGAGCATCTTTCTGAACAGGAGCTTCAACCATTTTGTGGCATATGAGAAATTCCATAAGCCCCGGACCTGTCAATTTTGGTCAAAAATGAAAATTTCAAATGTGCCCCAATTTCTGCTTTAAACTTTAGTTACTATCCCAAAATGTATCACAAAGGTGACAAGTTGATTTCGGAGCATCATTATTGAACAGGAGCTTCAACCATTTTGTGGCATATGATAAATTCCCTAAGCCCCGGACCTGTCGATTTTGGTCAAAAATGAAAATTTAAAAAGTGCCCCAATTTCTGCTTTAAACTTTAAATACTATCCCAAAATGTATAACTAAGGTGACAGAAGTTGATTTCGGAGCATCTTTCTGAACAGGAGCTTCAACCATTTTGTGGCATATGAGAAATTCCATAAGCCCCGGACCTGTCAATTTTGGTCAAAAATGAAAATTTCAAATGTGCCCCAATTTCTGCTTTAAACTTTAGTTACTATCCCAAAATGTATCACAAAGGTGACAAGTTGATTTCAGAGCATCATTTTTGAACAGGAGCTTCAACCATTTTGTGGCATATGATAAATTCCCTAAGCCCCGGACCTGTCGATTTTGGTCAAAAATGAAAATTTCAAAAGTGCCCCAATTTCTGCTTTAAACTTTAGGTACTATCCCAAAATGTATCACTAAGGTGACAGAAGTTGATTTCGGAGCATCTTTCTGAACAGGAGCTTCAACCATTTTGTGGCATATGATAAATTCCCTAAGCCCCGGACCTGTCGATTTTGGTCAAAAATGAAAATTTCAAAAGTGCCTCAATTTCTGCTTTAAACTTTAGTTACTATCCCAAAATGTATCACAAATGTGACAGAAGTTGATTTCGGAGCATCATTTTTGAACAGGAGCTTCAACCATTTTGTGGCATATGATAAATTCCCTAAGCCCCAGACCTGTCGATTTTGGTCAAAAATGAAAATTTCAAAAGTGCCCCAATTTCTGCTTTAAACTTTAGGTACTATCCCAAAATGTATCACTAAGGTGACAGAAGTTGATTGCGGAGCATCATTTTTAAACAGGAGTTTCAACCATTTTGTGGCATATGAGAAATTCCCTAAGCCCCGGACCTGTCGATTTTGGTCAAAAATGAAAATGTCAAAAGTGCCCCAAATTCTGCTTTACACTTTAGTTACTATCCCAAAATGTATCACAAATGTGACAGAAGTTGATTTCTGAGCATCATTTTTGAACAGGAGCTTCAACCATTTTGTGGCATATGATAAATTCCCTAAGCCCCAGACCTGTCGATTTTGGTCAAAAATGAAAATTTAAAAAGTGCCCCAATTTCTGCTTTAAACTTTAAATACTATCCCAAAATGTATCACTAAGGTGACAGAAGTTGATTTCGGAGCATCTTTCTGAACAGGAGCTTCAACCATTTTGTGGCATATGAGAAATTCCATAAGCCCCGGACCTGTCAATTTTGGTCAAAAATGAAAATTTCAAATGTGCCCCAATTTCTGCTTTAAACTTTAGTTACTATCCCAAAATGTATCACAAAGGTGACAAGTTGATTTCGGAGCATCATTTTTGAACAGGAGCTTCAACCATTTTGTGGCATATGATAAATTCCCTAAGCCCCGGACCTGTCGATTTTGGTCAAAAATGAAAATTTCAAAAGTGCCCCAATTTCTGCTTTAAACTTTAGGTACTATCCCAAAATGTATCACTAAGGTGACAGAAGTTGATTTCGGAGCATCTTTCTGAACAGGAGCTTCAACCATTTTGTGGCATATGATAAATTCCCTAAGCCCCGGACCTGTCGATTTTGGTCAAACATGAAAATTTCAAAAGTGCCCCAATTTCTGCTTTAAACTTTAGTTACTATCCCAAAATGTATCACAAATGTGACAGAAGTTGATTTCGGAGCATCATTTTTGAACAGGAGCTTCAACCATTTTGTGGCATATGATAAATTCCCTAAGCCCCAGACCTGTCGATTTTGGTCAAAAATGAAAATTTCAAAAGTGCCCCAATTTCTGCTTTAAACGTTAGGTACTATCCCAAAATGTATCACTAAGGTGACAGAAGTTGATTGCGGAGCATCATTTTTAAACAGAAGTTTCAACCATTTTGTGGCATATGAGAAATTCCCTAAGCCCCGGACCTGTCGATTTTGGTCAAAAATGAAAATGTCAAAAGTGCCCCAAATTCTGCTTTAAACTTTAGTTACTATCCCAAAATGTATCACTAAGGTGACAGAATTTGATTTTGGAGCATCTTTCTGAACAGGAGCTTCAACCATTTTGTGGCATATGATAAATTCCCTAAGCCCCGGACCTGTCGATTTTGGTCAAAAATGAAAATTTCAAAAGTGCCTCAATTTCTGCTTTAAACTTTAGTTACTATCCCAAAATGTATCACAAATGTGACAGAAGTTGATTTCGGAGCATCATTTTTGAACAGGAGCTTCAACCATTTTGTGGCATATGATAAATTCCCTAAGCCCCAGACCTGTCGATTTTGGTCAAAAATGAAAATTTCAAAAGTGCCCCAATTTCTGCTTTAAACTTTAGGTACTATCCCAAAATGTATCACTAAGGTGACAGAAGTTGATTGCGGAGCATCATTTTTAAACAGGAGTTTCAACCATTTTGTGGCATATGAGAAATTCCCTAAGCCCCGGACCTGTCGATTTTGGTCAAAAATGAAAATGTCAAAAGTGCCCCAAATTCTGCTTTACACTTTAGTTACTATCCCAAAATGTATCACAAATGTGACAGAAGTTGATTTCTGAGCATCATTTTTGAACAGGAGCTTCAACCATTTTGTGGCATATGATAAATTCCCTAAGCCCCAGACCTGTCGATTTTGGTCAAAAATGAAAATTTAAAAAGTGCCCCAATTTCTGCTTTAAACTTTAAATACTATCCCAAAATGTATCACTAAGGTGACAGAAGTTGATTTCGGAGCATCTTTCTGAACAGGAGCTTCAACCATTTTGTGGCATATGAGAAATTCCATAAGCCCCGGACCTGTCAATTTTGGTCAAAAATGAAAATTTCAAATGTGCCCCAATTTCTGCTTTAAACTTTAGTTACTATCCCAAAATGTATCACAAAGGTGACAAGTTGATTTCGGAGCATCATTTTTGAACAGGAGCTTCAACCATTTTGTGGCATATGATAAATTCCCTAAGCCCCGGACCTGTCGATTTTGGTCAAAAATGAAAATTTCAAAAGTGCCCCAATTTCTGCTTTAAACTTTAGGTACTATCCCAAAATGTATCACTAAGGTGACAGAAGTTGATTTCGGAGCATCTTTCTGAACAGGAGCTTCAACCATTTTGTGGCATATGATAAATTCCCTAAGCCCCGGACCTGTCGATTTTGGTCAAACATGAAAATTTCAAAAGTGCCCCAATTTCTGCTTTAAACTTTAGTTACTATCCCAAAATGTATCACAAATGTGACAGAAGTTGATTTCGGAGCATCATTTTTGAACAGGAGCTTCAACCATTTTGTGGCATATGATAAATTCCCTAAGCCCCAGACCTGTCGATTTTGGTCAAAAATGAAAATTTCAAAAGTGCCCCAATTTCTGCTTTAAACTTTAGGTACTATCCCAAAATGTATCACTAAGGTGACAGAAGTTGATTGCGGAGCATCATTTTTAAACAGGAGTTTCAACCATTTTGTGGCATATGAGAAATTCCCTAAGCCCCGGACCTGTCGATTTTGGTCAAAAATGAAAATGTCAAAAGTGCCCCAAATTCTGCTTTACACTTTAGTTACTATCCCAAAATGTATCACAAATGTGACAGAAGTTGATTTCTGAGCATCATTTTTGAACAGGAGCTTCAACCATTTTGTGGCATATGATAAATTCCCTAAGCCCCAGACCTGTCGATTTTGGTCAAAAATGAAAATTTAAAAAGTGCCCCAATTTCTGCTTTAAACTTTAAATACTATCCCAAAATGTATCACTAAGGTGACAGAAGTTGATTTCGGAGCATCTTTCTGAACAGGAGCTTCAACCATTTTGTGGCATATGAGAAATTCCATAAGCCCCGGACCTGTCAATTTTGGTCAAAAATGAAAATTTCAAATGTGCCCCAATTTCTGCTTTAAACTTTAGTTACTATCCCAAAATGTATCACAAAGGTGACAAGTTGATTTCGGAGCATCATTTTTGAACAGGAGCTTCAACCATTTTGTGGCATATGATAAATTCCCTAAGCCCCGGACCTGTCGATTTTGGTCAAAAATGAAAATTTCAAAAGTGCCCCAATTTCTGCTTTAAACTTTAGGTACTATCCCAAAATGTATCACTAAGGTGACAGAAGTTGATTTCGGAGCATCTTTCTGAACAGGAGCTTCAACCATTTTGTGGCATATGATAAATTCCCTAAGCCCCGGACCTGTCGATTTTGGTCAAACATGAAAATTTCAAAAGTGCCCCAATTTCTGCTTTAAACTTTAGTTACTATCCCAAAATGTATCACAAATGTGACAGAAGTTGATTTCGGAGCATCATTTTTGAACAGGAGCTTCAACCATTTTGTGGCATATGATAAATTCCCTAAGCCCCAGACCTGTCGATTTTGGTCAAAAATGAAAATTTCAAAAGTGCCCCAATTTCTGCTTTAAACGTTAGGTACTATCCCAAAATGTATCACTAAGGTGACAGAAGTTGATTGCGGAGCATCATTTTTAAACAGAAGTTTCAACCATTTTGTGGCATATGAGAAATTCCCTAAGCCCCGGACCTGTCGATTTTGGTCAAAAATGAAAATGTCAAAAGTGCCCCAAATTCTGCTTTAAACTTTAGTTACTATCCCAAAATGTATCACTAAGGTGACAGAATTTGATTTTGGAGCATCTTTCTGAACAGGAGCTTCAACCATTTTGTGGCATATGATAAATTCCCTAAGCCCCGGACCTGTCGATTTTGGTCAAAAATGAAAATTTCAAAAGTGCCTCAATTTCTGCTTTAAACTTTAGTTACTATCCCAAAATGTATCACAAATGTGACAGAAGTTGATTTCGGAGCATCATTTTTGAACAGGAGCTTCAACCATTTTGTGGCATATGATAAATTCCCTAAGCCCCAGACCTGTCGATTTTGGTCAAAAATGAAAATTTCAAAAGTGCCCCAATTTCTGCTTTAAACTTTAGGTACTATCCCAAAATGTATCACTAAGGTGACAGAAGTTGATTGCGGAGCATCATTTTTAAACAGGAGTTTCAACCATTTTGTGGCATATGAGAAATTCCCTAAGCCCCGGACCTGTCGATTTTGGTCAAAAATGAAAATGTCAAAAGTGCCCCAAATTCTGCTTTACACTTTAGTTACTATCCCAAAATGTATCACAAATGTGACAGAAGTTGATTTCTGAGCATCATTTTTGAACAGGAGCTTCAACCATTTTGTGGCATATGATAAATTCCCTAAGCCCCAGACCTGTCGATTTTGGTCAAAAATGAAAATTTAAAAAGTGCCCCAATTTCTGCTTTAAACTTTAAATACTATCCCAAAATGTATCACTAAGGTGACAGAAGTTGATTTCGGAGCATCTTTCTGAACAGGAGCTTCAACCATTTTGTGGCATATGAGAAATTCCATAAGCCCCGGACCTGTCAATTTTGGTCAAAAATGAAAATTTCAAATGTGCCCCAATTTCTGCTTTAAACTTTAGTTACTATCCCAAAATGTATCACAAAGGTGACAAGTTGATTTCGGAGCATCATTTTTGAACAGGAGCTTCAACCATTTTGTGGCATATGATAAATTCCCTAAGCCCCGGACCTGTCGATTTTGGTCAAAAATGAAAATTTCAAAAGTGCCCCAATTTCTGCTTTAAACTTTAGGTACTATCCCAAAATGTATCACTAAGGTGACAGAAGTTGATTTCGGAGCATCTTTCTGAACAGGAGCTTCAACCATTTTGTGGCATATGATAAATTCCCTAAGCCCCGGACCTGTCGATTTTGGTCAAACATGAAAATTTCAAAAGTGCCCCAATTTCTGCTTTAAACTTTAGTTACTATCCCAAAATGTATCACAAATGTGACAGAAGTTGATTTCGGAGCATCATTTTTGAACAGGAGCTTCAACCATTTTGTGGCATATGATAAATTCCCTAAGCCCCAGACCTGTCGATTTTGGTCAAAAATGAAAATTTCAAAAGTGCCCCAATTTCTGCTTTAAACGTTAGGTACTATCCCAAAATGTATCACTAAGGTGACAGAAGTTGATTGCGGAGCATCATTTTTAAACAGAAGTTTCAACCATTTTGTGGCATATGAGAAATTCCCTAAGCCCCGGACCTGTCGATTTTGGTCAAAAATGAAAATGTCAAAAGTGCCCCAAATTCTGCTTTAAACTTTAGTTACTATCCCAAAATGTATCACTAAGGTGACAGAATTTGATTTCGGAGCATCTTTCTGAACAGGAGCTTCAACCATTTTGAGGCATATGATAAATTCCCTAAGCCCCGGACCTGTCGATTTTGGTCAAAAATGAAAATTTCAAAAGTGCCCCAATTTCTGCTTTAAACTTTAGGTACTATCCCAAAATGTATCACTAAGGTGACAGAAGTTGATTTCGGAGCATCATTTTTGAACAGGAGCTTCAACCATTTTGTGGCATATGAGAAATTCCCTAAGCCCCGGACCTGTCGATTTTGGTCAAAAATGAAAATTTCAATAGTGCCCCAATTTCTGCTTTAAACTTTAAGTACTATCCCAAAATGTATCACTAAGGTGACAGAAGTTGATTTCGGAGCATCTTTCTGAACAGGAGCTTCAACCTTTTTGTGGCATATGAGAAATTCCCTAAGACCCGGGCCTGTCGATTTTGGTCAAAAATGAAAATTTCAAAAGTGCCCCAATTTCTGCTTTAAACTTTAAGTACTATCCCAAAATGTATCACTAAGGTGACAGAAGTTGATTTCGGAGCATCTTTCTGAACAGGAGCTTCAACCATTTTGTGGCATATGATAAATTCCCTAAGCCCCGGACCTGTCGATTTTGGTCAAAAATGAAAATTTAAAAAGTGCCCCAATTTCTGCTTTAAACTTTAAATACTATCCCAAAATGTATAACTAAGGTGACAGAAGTTGATTTCGGAGCATCTTTCTGAACAGGAGCTTCAACCGTTTTGTGGCATATGAGAAATTCCATAAGCCCCGTAACTGTCGATTTTGGTCAAAAATGAAAATTTAAAAAGTGCCCCAATTTCTGCTTTAAACTTTAAATACTATCCCAAAATGTATAACTAAGGTGACAGAAGTTGATTTCGGAGCATCTTTCTGAACAGGAGCTTCAACCATTTTGTGGCATATGAGAAATTCCATAAGCCCCGGACCTGTCAATTTTGGTCAAAAATGAAAATTTCAAATGTGCCCCAATTTCTGCTTTAAACTTTAGTTACTATCCCAAAATGTATCACAAAGGTGACAAGTTGATTTCGGAGCATCATTTTTGAACAGGAGCTTCAACCATTTTGTGGCATATGATAAATTCCCTAAGCCCCGGACCTGTCGATTTTGGTCAAAAATGAAAATTTCAAAAGTGCCCCAATTTCTGCTTTAAACTTTAGGTACTATCCCAAAATGTATCACTAAGGTGACAGAAGTTGATTTCGGAGCATCTTTCTGAACAGGAGCTTCAACCATTTTGTGGCATATGATAAATTCCCTAAGCCCCGGACCTGTCGATTTTGGTCAAAAATGAAAATTTCAAAAGTGCCCCAATTTCTGCTTTAAACTTTAGTTACTATCCCAAAATGTATCACAAATGTGACAGAAGTTGATTTCGGAGCATCATTTTTGAACAGGAGCTTCAACCATTTTGTGGCATATGATAAATTCCCTAAGCCCCAGACCTGTCGATTTTGGTCAAAAATGAAAATTTCAAAAGTGCCCCAATTTCTGCTTTAAACTTTAGGTACTATCCCAAAATGTATCACTAAGGTGACAGAAGTTGATTGCGGAGCATCATTTTTAAACAGGAGTTTCAACCATTTTGTGGCATATGAGAAATTCCCTAAGCCCCGGACCTGTCGATTTTGGTCAAAAATGAAAATGTCAAAAGTGCCCCAAATTCTGCTTTACACTTTAGTTACTATCCCAAAATGTATCACAAATGTGACAGAAGTTGATTTCTGAGCATCATTTCTGAACAGGAGCTTCAACCATTTTGTGGCATATGATAAATTCCCTAAGCCCCGGACCTGTCGATTTTGGTCAAAAATGAAAATTTCAAAAGTGCCCCAATTTCTGCTTTAAACTTTAGTTACTATCCCAAAATGTATCACAAATGTGACAGAAGTTGATTTCTGAGCATCATTTTTGAACAGGAGCTTCAACCATTTTGTGGCATATGAGAAATTCCATAAGCCCCGGACCTGTCAATTTTGGTCAAAAATGAAAATTTCAAAAGTGCCCCAATTTCTGCTTTAAACTTTAGTTACTATCCCAAAATGTATCACAAAGGTGACAAGTTGATTTCGGAGCATCATTTTTGAACAGGAGCTTCAACCATTTTGTGGCATATGATAAATTCCCTAAGCCCCGGACTGTCGATTTTGGTCAAAAATGAAAATTTAAAAAGTGCCCCAATTTCTGCTTTAAACTTTAGGTACTATCCCAAAATGTATCACTAAGGTGACAGAAGTTGATTTCGGAGCATCTTTCTGAACAGGAGCTTCAACCATTTTGTGGCATATGAGAAATTCCATAAGCCCCGGACCTGTCAATTTTGGTCAAAAATGAAAATTTCAAAAGTGCCCCAATTTCTGCTTTAAACTTTAGGTACTATCCCAAAATGTATTACTAAGGTGACAGAAGTTGATTGCGGAGCATCATTTTTAAACAGGAGTTTCAACCATTTTGTGGCATATGATAAATTCCCTAAGCCCCGGACCTGTCGATTTTGGTCAAAAATGAAAATGTAAAAAGTGCCCCAAATTCTGCTTTAAACTTTAGTTACTATCCCAAAATGTATCACTAAGGTGACAGAAGTTGATTTCGGAGCATCTTTCTGAACAGAAGCTTCAACCGTTTTGTTGCATATGAGAAATTCCCTAAGCACCGGACCTGTCTATTTTGGTCAAAAATGAAAATTTCAAAAGTGCCCCAATTTCTGCTTTAAACTTTAGGTACTATCCCAAAATGTATCACTAAGGTGACAGAAGTTGATTTCGGAGCATCATTTTTGAACAGGAGCTTCAACCATTTTGTGGCATATGAGAAATTCCATAAGCCCCGGACCTGTCAATTTTGGTCAAAATTGAAAATTTCAAAAGTGCCCCAATTTCTGCTTTAAACTTTAGTTACTATCCCAAAATGTATCACAAAGGTGACAAGTTGATTTCGGAGCATCATTTTTGAACAGGAGCTTCAACCATTTTGTGGCATATGATAAATTCCCTAAGCCCCGGACTGTCGATTTTGGTCAAAAATGAAAATTTAAAAAGTGCCCCAATTTCTGCTTTAAACTTTAGGTACTATCCCAAAATGTATAACTAAGGTGACTCAGAAGTTGATTTCGGAGCATCTTTCTGAACAGGAGCTTCAACCATTTTGTGGCATATGATAAATTCCCTAAGCCCCCGACCTGTCGATTTTGGTCAAAAATGAAAATTTAAAAAGTGCCCCAATTTCTGCTTTAAACTTTAAATACTATCCCAAAATGTATAACTAAGGTGACAGAAGTTGATTTCGGAGCATCATTTTTGAACAGGATCTTCAACCATTTTGTGGCATATGATAAATTCCCTAAGCCCCGGACCTGTCGATTTTGGTCAAAAATGAAAATTTCAATAGTGCCCCAATTTCTGCTTTAAACTTTAAGTATTATCCCAAAATGTATAACTAAGGTGACAGAAGTTGATTTCGGAGCATCTTTCTGAACAGGAGCTTCAACCATTTTGTGGCATATGAGAAATTCCATAAGCCCCGGACCTGTCAATTTTGGTCAAAAATGAAAATTTCAAATGTGCCCCAATTTCTGCTTTAAACTTTAGTTACTATCCCAAAATGTATCACAAAGGTGACAAGTTGATTTCGGAGCATCATTATTGAACAGGAGCTTCAACCATTTTGTGGCATATGATAAATTCCCTAAGCCCCGGACCTGTCGATTTTGGTCAAAAATGAAAATTTAAAAAGTGCCCCAATTTCTGCTTTAAACTTTAAATACTATCCCAAAATGTATAACTAAGGTGACAGAAGTTGATTTCGGAGCATCTTTCTGAACAGGAGCTTCAACCATTTTGTGGCATATGAGAAATTCCATAAGCCCCGGACCTGTCAATTTTGGTCAAAAATGAAAATTTCAAATGTGCCCCAATTTCTGCTTTAAACTTTAGTTACTATCCCAAAATGTATCACAAAGGTGACAAGTTGATTTCAGAGCATCATTTTTGAACAGGAGCTTCAACCATTTTGTGGCATATGATAAATTCCCTAAGCCCCGGACCTGTCGATTTTGGTCAAAAATGAAAATTTCAAAAGTGCCCCAATTTCTGCTTTAAACTTTAGGTACTATCCCAAAATGTATCACTAAGGTGACAGAAGTTGATTTCGGAGCATCTTTCTGAACAGGAGCTTCAACCATTTTGTGGCATATGATAAATTCCCTAAGCCCCGGACCTGTCGATTTTGGTCAAAAATGAAAATTTCAAAAGTGCCTCAATTTCTGCTTTAAACTTTAGTTACTATCCCAAAATGTATCACAAATGTGACAGAAGTTGATTTCGGAGCATCATTTTTGAACAGGAGCTTCAACCATTTTGTGGCATATGATAAATTCCCTAAGCCCCAGACCTGTCGATTTTGGTCAAAAATGAAAATTTCAAAAGTGCCCCAATTTCTGCTTTAAACTTTAGGTACTATCCCAAAATGTATCACTAAGGTGACAGAAGTTGATTGCGGAGCATCATTTTTAAACAGGAGTTTCAACCATTTTGTGGCATATGAGAAATTCCCTAAGCCCCGGACCTGTCGATTTTGGTCAAAAATGAAAATGTCAAAAGTGCCCCAAATTCTGCTTTACACTTTAGTTACTATCCCAAAATGTATCACAAATGTGACAGAAGTTGATTTCTGAGCATCATTTTTGAACAGGAGCTTCAACCATTTTGTGGCATATGATAAATTCCCTAAGCCCCAGACCTGTCGATTTTGGTCAAAAATGAAAATTTAAAAAGTGCCCCAATTTCTGCTTTAAACTTTAAATACTATCCCAAAATGTATCACTAAGGTGACAGAAGTTGATTTCGGAGCATCTTTCTGAACAGGAGCTTCAACCATTTTGTGGCATATGAGAAATTCCATAAGCCCCGGACCTGTCAATTTTGGTCAAAAATGAAAATTTCAAATGTGCCCCAATTTCTGCTTTAAACTTTAGTTACTATCCCAAAATGTATCACAAAGGTGACAAGTTGATTTCGGAGCATCATTTTTGAACAGGAGCTTCAACCATTTTGTGGCATATGATAAATTCCCTAAGCCCCGGAACTGTCGATTTTGGTCAAAAATGAAAATTTCAAAAGTGCCCCAATTTCTGCTTTAAACTTTAGGTACTATCCCAAAATGTATCACTAAGGTGACAGAAGTTGATTTCGGAGCATCTTTCTGAACAGGAGCTTCAACCATTTTGTGGCATATGATAAATTCCCTAAGCCCCGGACCTGTCGATTTTGGTCAAACATGAAAATTTCAAAAGTGCCCCAATTTCTGCTTTAAACTTTAGTTACTATCCCAAAATGTATCACAAATGTGACAGAAGTTGATTTCGGAGCATCATTTTTGAACAGGAGCTTCAACCATTTTGTGGCATATGATAAATTCCCTAAGCCCCAGACCTGTCGATTTTGGTCAAAAATGAAAATTTCAAAAGTGCCCCAATTTCTGCTTTAAACGTTAGGTACTATCCCAAAATGTATCACTAAGGTGACAGAAGTTGATTGCAGAGCATCATTTTTAAACAGAAGTTTCAACCATTTTGTGGCATATGAGAAATTCCCTAAGCCCCGGACCTGTCGATTTTGGTCAAAAATGAAAATGTCAAAAGTGCCCCAAATTCTGCTTTAAACTTTAGTTACTATCCCAAAATGTATCACTAAGGTGACAGAATTTGATTTTGGAGCATCTTTCTGAACAGGAGCTTCAACCATTTTGAGGCATATGATAAATTCCCTAAGCCCCGGACCTGTCGATTTTGGTCAAAAATGAAAATTTCAAAAGTGCCCCAATTTCTGCTTTAAACTTTAGGTACTATCCCAAAATGTATCACTAAGGTGACAGAAGTTGATTTCGGAGCATCATTTTTGAACAGGAGCTTCAACCATTTTGTGGCATATGAGAAATTCCCTAAGCCCCGGACCTGTCGATTTTGGTCAAAAATGAAAATTTCAATAGTGCCCCAATTTCTGCTTTAAACTTTAAGTACTATCCCAAAATGTATCACTAAGGTGACAGAAGTTGATTTCGGAGCATCTTTCTGAACAGGAGCTTCAACCTTTTTGTGGCATATGAGAAATTCCCTAAGACCCGGGCCTGTCGATTTTGGTCAAAAATGAAAATTTCAAAAGTGCCCCAATTTCTGCTTTAAACTTTAAGTACTATCCCAAAATGTATCACTAAGGTGACAGAAGTTGATTTCGGAGCATCTTTCTGAACAGGAGCTTCAACCATTTTGTGGCATATGATAAATTCCCTAAGCCCCGGACCTGTCGATTTTGGTCAAAAATGAAAATTTAAAAAGTGCCCCAATTTCTGCTTTAAACTTTAAATACTATCCCAAAATGTATAACTAAGGTGACAGAAGTTGATTTCGGAGCATCTTTCTGAACAGGAGCTTCAACCGTTTTGTGGCATATGAGAAATTCCATAAGCCCCGTAACTGTCGATTTTGGTCAAAAATGAAAATTTAAAAAGTGCCCCAATTTCTGCTTTAAACTTTAAATACTATCCCAAAATGTATAACTAAGGTGACAGAAGTTGATTTCGGAGCATCTTTCTGAACAGGAGCTTCAACCATTTTGTGGCATATGAGAAATTCCATAAGCCCCGGACCTGTCAATTTTGGTCAAAAATGAAAATTTCAAATGTGCCCCAATTTCTGCTTTAAACTTTAGTTACTATCCCAAAATGTATCACAAAGGTGACAAGTTGATTTCGGAGCATCATTTTTGAACAGGAGCTTCAACCATTTTGTGGCATATGATAAATTCCCTAAGCCCCGGACCTGTCGATTTTGGTCAAAAATGAAAATTTCAAAAGTGCCCCAATTTCTGCTTTAAACTTTAGGTACTATCCCAAAATGTATCACTAAGGTGACAGAAGTTGATTTCGGAGCATCTTTCTGAACAGGAGCTTCAACCATTTTGTGGCATATGATAAATTCCCTAAGCCCCGGACCTGTCGATTTTGGTCAAAAATGAAAATTTCAAAAGTGCCCCAATTTCTGCTTTAAACTTTAGTTACTATCCCAAAATGTATCACAAATGTGACAGAAGTTGATTTCGGAGCATCATTTTTGAACAGGAGCTTCAACCATTTTGTGGCATATGATAAATTCCCTAAGCCCCAGACCTGTCGATTTTGGTCAAAAATGAAAATTTCAAAAGTGCCCCAATTTCTGCTTTAAACTTTAGGTACTATCCCAAAATGTATCACTAAGGTGACAGAAGTTGATTGCGGAGCATCATTTTTAAACAGGAGTTTCAACCATTTTGTGGCATATGAGAAATTCCCTAAGCCCCGGACCTGTCGATTTTGGTCAAAAATGAAAATGTCAAAAGTGCCCCAAATTCTGCTTTACACTTTAGTTACTATCCCAAAATGTATCACAAATGTGACAGAAGTTGATTTCTGAGCATCATTTTTGAACAGGAGCTTCAACCATTTTGTAGCATATGATAAATTCCCTAAGCCCCAGACCTGTCGATTTTGGTCAAAAATGAAAATTTAAAAAGTGCCCCAATTTCTGCTTTAAACTTTAAATACTATCCCAAAATGTATAACTAAGGTGACAGAAGTTGATTTCGGAGCATCTTTCTGAACAGGAGCTTCAACCATTTTGTCGCATATGAGAAATTCCATAAGCCCCGGACCTGTCAATTTTGATCAAAAATGAAAATTTCAAATGTGCCCCAATTTCTGCTTTAAACTTTAGTTACTATCCCAAAATGTATCACAAAGGTGACAAGTTGATTTCGGAGCATCATTTTTGAACAGGAGCTTCAACCATTTTGTGGCATATGATAAATTCCCTAAGCCCCGGACCTGTCGATTTTGGTCAAAAATGAAAATTTCAAAAGTGCCCCAATTTCTGCTTTAAACTTTAGGTACTATCCCAAAATGTATCACTAAGGTGACAGAAGTTGATTTCGGAGCATCTTTCTGAACAGGAGCTTCAACCATTTTGTGGCATATGATAAATTCCCTAAGCCCCGGACCTGTCGATTTTGGTCAAAAATGAAAATTTCAAAAGTGCCCCAATTTCTGCTTTAAACTTTAGTTACTATCCCAAAATGTATCACAAATGTGACAGAAGTTGATTTCGGAGCATCATTTTTGAACAGGAGCTTCAACCATTTTGTGGCATATGATCAATTCCCTAAGCCCCAGACCTGTCGATTTTGGTCAAAAATGAAAATTTCAAAAGTGCCCCAATTTCTGCTTTAAACTTTAGGTACTATCCCAAAATGTATCACTAAGGTGACAGAAGTTGATTGCGGAGCATCATTTTTAAACAGGAGTTTCAACCATTTTGTGGCATATGAGAAATTCCCTAAGCCCCGGACCTGTCGATTTTGGTCAAAAATGAAAATTTAAAAAGTGCCCCAATTTCTGCTTTAAACTTTAAATACTATCCCAAAATGTATAACTAAGGTGACAGAAGTTGATTTCGGAGCATCTTTCTGAACAGGAGCTTCAACCGTTTTGTGGCATATGAGAAATTCCATAAGCCCCGGACCTGTCGATTTTGGTCAAAAATGAAAATTTAAAAAGTGCCCCAATTTCTGCTTTAAACTTTAAATACTATCCCAAAATGTATAACTAAGGTGACAGAAGTTGATTTCGGAGCATCTTTCTGAACAGGAGCTTCAACCATTTTGTGGCATATGAGAAATTCCATAAGCCCCGGACCTGTCAATTTTGGTCAAAAATGAAAATTTCAAATGTGCCCCAATTTCTGCTTTAAACTTTAGTTACTATCCCAAAATGTATCACAAAGGTGACAAGTTGATTTCTGAGCATCATTTTTGAACAGGAGCTTCAACCATTTTGTGGCATATGATAAATTCCCTAAGCCCCGGACCTGTCGATTTTGGTCAAAAATGAAAATTTCAAAAGTGCCCCAATTTCTGCTTTAAACTTTAGGTACTATCCCAAAATGTATCACTAAGGTGACAGAAGTTGATTTCGGAGCATCTTTCTGAACAGGAGCTTCAACCATTTTGTGGCATATGATAAATTCCCTAAGCCCCGGACCTGTCGATTTTGGTCAAAAATGAAAATTTAAAAAGTGCCCCAATTTCTGCTTTAAACTTTAAATACTATCCCAAAATGTATAACTAAGGTGACAGAAGTTGATTTCGGAGCATCTTTCTGAACAGGAGCTTCAACCATTTTGTGGCATATGAGAAATATCATAAGCCCCGGACCTGTCGATTTTGGTCAAAAATGAAAATTTAAAAAGTGCCCCAATTTCTGCTTTAAACTTTAAATACTATCCCAAAATGTATAACTAAGGTGACAGAAGTTGATTTCGGAGCATCTTTCTGAACAGGAGCTTCAACCATTTTGTGGCATATGAGAAATTCCATAAGCCCCGGACCTGTCAATTTTGGTCAAAAATGAAAATTTCAAAAGTGCCCCAATTTCTGCTTTAAACTTTAGTTACTATCCCAAAATGTATCACAAAGGTGACAAGTTGATTTCGGAGCATCATTTTTGAACCGGAGCTTCAACCATTTTGTGGCATATGATAAATTCCCTAAGCCCCGGACCTGTCGATTTTGGTCAAAAATGAAAATTTAAAAAGTGCCCCAATTTCTGCTTTAAACTTTAAATACTATCCCAAAATGTATAACTAAGGTGACAGAAGTTGATTTCGGAGCATCTTTCTGAACAGGAGCTTCAACCATTTTGTGGCATATGAGAAATTCCATAAGCCCCGGACCTGTCAATTTTGGTCAAAAATGAAAATTTCAAAAGTGCCCCAATTTCTGCTTTAAACTTTAGGTACTATCCCAAAATGTATCACTAAGGTGACAGAATTTGATTTCGGAGCATCTTTCTGAACAGGAGCTTCAACCATTTTGTGGCATATGATAAATTCCCTAAGCCCCAGACCTGTCGATTTTGGTCAAAAATGAAAATTTCAAAAGTGCCCCAATTTCTGCTTTAAACGTTAGGTACTATCCCAAAATGTATCACTAAGGTGACAGAAGTTGATTGCGGAGCATCATTTTTAAACAGAAGTTTCAACCATTTTGTGGCATATGAGAAATTCCCTAAGCCCCGGACCTGTCGATTTTGGTCAAAAATGAAAATGTCAAAAGTGCCCCAAATTCTGCTTTAAACTTTAGTTACTATCCCAAAATGTATCACTAAGGTGACAGAATTTGATTTCGGAGCATCTTTCTGAACAGGAGCTTCAACCATTTTGAGGCATATGATAAATTCCCTAAGCCCCGGACCTGTCGATTTTGGTCAAAAATGAAAATTTCAAAAGTGCCCCAATTTCTGCTTTAAACTTTAGGTACTATCCCAAAATGTATCACTAAGGTGACAGAAGTTGATTTCGGAGCATCATTTTTGAACAGGAGCTTCAACCATTTTGTGGCATATGAGAAATTCCCTAAGCCCCGGACCTGTCGATTTTGGTCAAAAATGAAAATTTCAATAGTGCCCCAATTTCTGCTTTAAACTTTAAGTACTATCCCAAAATGTATCACTAAGGTGACAGAAGTTGATTTCGGAGCATCTTTCTGAACAGGAGCTTCAACCTTTTTGTGGCATATGAGAAATTCCCTAAGACCCGGGCCTGTCGATTTTGGTCAAAAATGAAAATTTCAAAAGTGCCCCAATTTCTGCTTTAAACTTTAAGTACTATCCCAAAATGTATCACTAAGGTGACAGAAGTTGATTTCGGAGCATCTTTCTGAACAGGAGCTTCAACCATTTTGTTGCATATGATAAATTCCCTAAGCCCCGGACCTGTCGATTTTGGTCAAAAATGAAAATTTAAAAAGTGCCCCAATTTCTGCTTTAAACTTTAAATACTATCCCAAAATGTATAACTAAGGTGACAGAAGTTGATTTCGGAGCATCTTTCTGAACAGGAGCTTCAACCGTTTTGTGGCATATGAGAAATTCCATAAGCCCCGTAACTGTCGATTTTGGTCAAAAATGAAAATTTAAAAAGTGCCCCAATTTCTGCTTTAAACTTTAAATACTATCCCAAAATGTATAACTAAGGTGACAGAAGTTGATTTCGGAGCATCTTTCTGAACAGGAGCTTCAACCATTTTGTGGCATATGAGAAATTCCATAAGCCCCGGACCTGTCAATTTTGGTCAAAAATGAAAATTTCAAATGTGCCCCAATTTCTGCTTTAAACTTTAGTTACTATCCCAAAATGTATCACAAAGGTGACAAGTTGATTTCGGAGCATCATTTTTGAACAGGAGCTTCAACCATTTTGTGGCATATGATAAATTCCCTAAGCCCCGGACCTGTCGATTTTGGTCAAAAATGAAAATTTCAAAAGTGCCCCAATTTCTGCTTTAAACTTTAGGTACTATCCCAAAATGTATCACTAAGGTGACAGAAGTTGATTTCGGAGCATCTTTCTGAACAGGAGCTTCAACCATTTTGTGGCATATGATAAATTCCCTAAGCCCCGGACCTGTCGATTTTGGTCAAAAATGAAAATTTCAAAAGTGCCCCAATTTCTGCTTTAAACTTTAGTTACTATCCCAAAATGTATCACAAATGTGACAGAAGTTGATTTCGGAGCATCATTTTTGAACAGGAGCTTCAACCATTTTGTGGCATATGATAAATTCCCTAAGCCCCAGACCTGTCGATTTTGGTCAAAAATGAAAATTTCAAAAGTGCCCCAATTTCTGCTTTAAACTTTAGGTACTATCCCAAAATGTATCACTAAGGTGACAGAAGTTGATTGCGGAGCATCATTTTTAAACAGGAGTTTCAACCATTTTGTGGCATATGAGAAATTCCCTAAGCCCCGGACCTGTCGATTTTGGTCAAAAATGAAAATGTCAAAAGTGCCCCAAATTCTGCTTTACACTTTAGTTACTATCCCAAAATGTATCACAAATGTGACAGAAGTTGATTTCTGAGCATCATTTTTGAACAGGAGCTTCAACCATTTTGTAGCATATGATAAATTCCCTAAGCCCCAGACCTGTCGATTTTGGTCAAAAATGAAAATTTAAAAAGTGCCCCAATTTCTGCTTTAAACTTTAAATACTATCCCAAAATGTATAACTAAGGTGACAGAAGTTGATTTCGGAGCATCTTTCTGAACAGGAGCTTCAACCATTTTGTCGCATATGAGAAATTCCATAAGCCCCGGACCTGTCAATTTTGATCAAAAATGAAAATTTCAAATGTGCCCCAATTTCTGCTTTAAACTTTAGTTACTATCCCAAAATGTATCACAAAGGTGACAAGTTGATTTCGGAGCATCATTTTTGAACAGGAGCTTCAACCATTTTGTGGCATATGATAAATTCCCTAAGCCCCGGACCTGTCGATTTTGGTCAAAAATGAAAATTTCAAAAGTGCCCCAATTTCTGCTTTAAACTTTAGGTACTATCCCAAAATGTATCACTAAGGTGACAGAAGTTGATTTCGGAGCATCTTTCTGAACAGGAGCTTCAACCATTTTGTGGCATATGATAAATTCCCTAAGCCCCGGACCTGTCGATTTTGGTCAAAAATGAAAATTTCAAAAGTGCCCCAATTTCTGCTTTAAACTTTAGTTACTATCCCAAAATGTATCACAAATGTGACAGAAGTTGATTTCGGAGCATCATTTTTGAACAGGAGCTTCAACCATTTTGTGGCATATGATCAATTCCCTAAGCCCCAGACCTGTCGATTTTGGTCAAAAATGAAAATTTCAAAAGTGCCCCAATTTCTGCTTTAAACTTTAGGTACTATCCCAAAATGTATCACTAAGGTGACAGAAGTTGATTGCGGAGCATCATTTTTAAACAGGAGTTTCAACCATTTTGTGGCATATGAGAAATTCCCTAAGCCCCGGACCTGTCGATTTTGGTCAAAAATGAAAATTTAAAAAGTGCCCCAATTTCTGCTTTAAACTTTAAATACTATCCCAAAATGTATAACTAAGGTGACAGAAGTTGATTTCGGAGCATCTTTCTGAACAGGAGCTTCAACCGTTTTGTGGCATATGAGAAATTCCATAAGCCCCGGACCTGTCAATTTTGGTCAAAAATGAAAATTTCAAATGTGCCCCAATTTCTGCTTTAAACTTTAGTTACTATCCCAAAATGTATCACAAAGGTGACAAGTTGATTTCTGAGCATCATTTTTGAACAGGAGCTTCAACCATTTTGTGGCATATGATAAATTCCCTAAGCCCCGGACCTGTCGATTTTGGTCAAAAATGAAAATTTCAAAAGTGCCCCAATTTCTGCTTTAAACTTTAGGTACTATCCCAAAATGTATCACTAAGGTGACAGAAGTTGATTTCGGAGCATCTTTCTGAACAGGAGCTTCAACCATTTTGTGGCATATGATAAATTCCCTAAGCCCCGGACCTGTCGATTTTGGTCAAAAATGAAAATTTAAAAAGTGCCCCAATTTCTGCTTTAAACTTTAAATACTATCCCAAAATGTATAACTAAGGTGACAGAAGTTGATTTCGGAGCATCTTTCTGAACAGGAGCTTCAACCATTTTGTGGCATATGAGAAATATCATAAGCCCCGGACCTGTCGATTTTGGTCAAAAATGAAAATTTAAAAAGTGCCCCAATTTCTGCTTTAAACTTTAAATACTATCCCAAAATGTATAACTAAGGTGACAGAAGTTGATTTCGGAGCATCTTTCTGAACAGGAGCTTCAACCATTTTGTGGCATATGAGAAATTCCATAAGCCCCGGACCTGTCAATTTTGGTCAAAAATGAAAATTTCAAAAGTGCCCCAATTTCTGCTTTAAACTTTAGTTACTATCCCAAAATGTATCACAAAGGTGACAAGTTGATTTCGGAGCATCATTTTTGAACCGGAGCTTCAACCATTTTGTGGCATATGATAAATTCCCTAAGCCCCGGACCTGTCGATTTTGGTCAAAAATGAAAATTTAAAAAGTGCCCCAATTTCTGCTTTAAACTTTAAATACTATCCCAAAATGTATAACTAAGGTGACAGAAGTTGATTTCGGAGCATCTTTCTGAACAGGAGCTTCAACCATTTTGTGGCATATGAGAAATTCCATAAGCCC
Organism: Pseudophryne corroboree; assembly: GCF_028390025.1. Classification (NCBI taxonomy): domain Eukaryota; kingdom Metazoa; phylum Chordata; class Amphibia; order Anura; family Myobatrachidae; genus Pseudophryne; species Pseudophryne corroboree. The sequence goes on from NW_026968396.1 coordinate 42,523, forward strand.
CGGACCTGTCAATTTTGGTCAAAAATGAAAATTTCAAAAGTGCCCCAATTTCTGCTTTAAACTTTAGGTACTATCCCAAAATGTATCACTAAGGTGACAGAATTTGATTTCGGAGCATCTTTCTGAACAGGAGCTTCAACCATTTTGAGGCATATGATAAATTCCCTAAGCCCCGGACCTGTCGATTTTGGTCAAAAATGAAAATTTCAAAAGTGCCCCAATTTCTGCTTTAAACTTTAGGTACTATCCCAAAATGTATCACTAAGGTGACAGAAGTTGATTTCAGAGCATCATTTTTGAACAGGAGCTTCAACCATTTTGTGGCATATGAGAAATTCCCTAAGCCCCGGACCTGTCGATTTTGGTCAAAAATGAAAATTTCAATAGTGCCCCAATTTCTGCTTTAAACTTTAAGTACTATCCCAAAATGTATCACTAAGGTGACAGAAGTTGATTTCGGAGCATCTTTCTGAACAGGAGCTTCAACCGTTTTGTGGCATATGAGAAATTCCCTAAGCCCCGGGCCTGTCGATTTTGGTCAAAAATGAAAATTTCAAAAGTGCCCCAATTTCTGCTTTAAACTTTAAGTACTATCCCAAAATGTATCACTAAGGTGACAGAAGTTGATTTCGGAGCATCTTTCTGAACAGGAGCTTCAACCATTTTGTGGCATATGAGAAATTCCATAAGCCCCGGACCTGTCAATTTTGGTCAAAAATGAAAATTTCAAAAGTGCCCCAATTTCTGCTTTAAACTTTAGTTACTATCCCAAAATGTATCACAAAGGTGACAAGTTGATTTCGGAGCATCATTTTTGAACAGGAGCTTCAACCATTTTGTGGCATATGATAAATTCCCTAAGCCCCGGACCTGTCGATTTTGGTCAAAAATGAAAATGTAAAAAGTGCCCCAAATTCTGCTTTAAACTTTAGTTACTATCCCAAAATGTATCACTAAGGTGACAGAAGTTGATTTCGGAGCATCTTTCTGAACAGGAGCTTCAACTGTTTTGTTGCATATGAGAAATTCCCTAAGCCCCGGACCTGTCAATTTTGGTCAAAAATGAAAATTTCAAAAGTGCCCCAATTTCTGCTTTAAACTTTAGTTACTATCCCAAAATGTATCACTAAGGTGACAGAAGTTGATTTCGGAGCATCTTTCTGAACAGGAGCTTCAACCATTTTGTGGCATATGATAAATTCCCTAAGCCCCGGACCTGTCGATTTTGGTCAAAAATGAAAATTTAAAAAGTGCCCCAATTTCTGCTTTAAACTTTAGGTACTATCCCAAAATGTATCACTAAGGTGACAGAAGTTGATTTCGGAGCATCATTTTTGAACAGGATCTTCAACCATTTTGTGGCATATGATAAATTCCCTAAGCCCCGGACCTGTCGATTTTGGTCAAAAATGAAAATTTTAATAGTGCCCCAATTTCTGCTTTAAACTTTAAATACTATCCCAAAATGTATAACTAAGGTGACAGAAGTTGATTTCGGAGCATCTTTCTGAACAGGAGCTTCAACCATTTTGTGGCATATGAGAAATTCCATAAGCCCCGGACCTGTCAATTTTGGTCAAAAATGAAAATTTCAAAAGTGCCCCAATTTCTGCTTTAAACTTTAGGTACTATCCCAAAATGTATCACTAAGGTGACAGAAGTTGATTTCGGAGCATCTTTCTGAACAGGAGCTTCAACCATTTTGAGGCATATGATAAATTCCCTAAGCCCCGGACCTGTCGATTTTGGTCAAAAATGAAAATTTCAAAAGTGCCCCAATTTCTGCTTTAAACTTTAGGTACTATCCCAAAATGTATCACTAAGGTGACAGAAGTTGATTTCAGAGCATCATTTTTGAACAGGAGCTTCAACCATTTTGTGGCATATGAGAAATTCCCTAAGCCCCGGACCTGTCGATTTTGGTCAAAAATGAAAATTTCAATAGTGCCCCAATTTCTGCTTTAAACTTTAAGTACTATCCCAAAATGTATCACTAAGGTGACAGAAGTTGATTTCGGAGCATCTTTCTGAACAGGAGCTTCAACCGTTTTGTGGCATATGAGAAATTCCCTAAGCCCTGGGCCTGTCGATTTTGGTCAAAAATGAAAATTTCAAAAGTGCCCCAATTTCTGCTTTAAACTTTAAGTACTATCCCAAAATGTATCACTAAGGTGACAGAAGTTGATTTCGGAGCATCTTTCTGAACAGGAGCTTCAACCATTTTGTGGCATATGAGAAATTCCATAAGCCCCGGACCTGTCAATTTTGGTCAAAAATGAAAATTTCAAAAGTGCCCCAATTTCTGCTTTAAACTTTAGTTACTATCCCAAAATGTATCACAAAGGTGACAAGTTGATTTCGGAGCATCATTTTTGAACAGGAGCTTCAACCATTTTGTGGCATATGATAAATTCCCTAAGCCCCGGACCTGTCGATTTTGGTCAAAAATGAAAATGTAAAAAGTGCCCCAAATTCTGCTTTAAACTTTAGTTACTATCCCAAAATGTATCACTAAGGTGACAGAAGTTGATTTCGGAGCATCTTTCTGAACAGGAGCTTCAACTGTTTTGTTGCATATGAGAAATTCCCTAAGCCCCGGACCTGTCAATTTTGGTCAAAAATGAAAATTTCAAAAGTGCCCCAATTTCTGCTTTAAACTTTAGTTACTATCCCAAAATGTATCACTAAGGTGACAGAAGTTGATTTCGGAGCATCTTTCTGAACAGGAGCTTCAACCATTTTGTGGCATATGATAAATTCCCTAAGCCCCGGACCTGTCGATTTTGGTCAAAAATGAAAATTTAAAAAGTGCCCCAATTTCTGCTTTAAACTTTAGGTACTATCCCAAAATGTATCACTAAGGTGACAGAAGTTGATTTCGGAGCATCATTTTTGAACAGGATCTTCAACCATTTTGTGGCATATGATAAATTCCCTAAGCCCCGGACCTGTCGATTTTGGTCAAAAATGAAAATTTTAATAGTGCCCCAATTTCTGCTTTAAACTTTAAGTACTATCCCAAAATGTATCACTAAGGTGACAGAAGTTGATTTCGGAGCATCTTTCTGAACAGGAGCTTCAACCGTTTTGTTGCATATGAGAAATTCCCTAAGCCCCGGACCAGTCGATTTTGGTCAAAAATGAAAATTTCAAAAATGCCCCAAATTCTGCTTTAAACTTTAGTTACTATCCCAAAATGTATCACTAAGGTGACAGAAGTTGATTTCGGAGCATCTTTCTGAACAGGAGCTTCAACCGTTTTGTGGCATATGAGAAATTCCCTAAGCCCCGGACCTGTCTATTTTGGTCAAAAATGAAAATTTCAAAATTGCCCCAATTTCTGCTTTAAACTTCAGGTACTATCCCAAAATGTATCACTAAGGTGACAGAAGTTGATTTCGGAGCATCATTTTTGAACAGGAGCTTCCACAATTTTGTGGCATATGACAAATTCCCTAAGCCCCGGACCTGTCGATTTTGGTCAAAAATGAAAATTTCAATAGTGCCCCAATTTCTGCTTTAAACTTTAAGTACTATCCCAAAATGTATCACTAAGGTGACAGAAGTTGATTTCGGAGCATCTTTCTGAACAGGAGCTTCAACCGTTTTGTGGCATATGAGAAATTCCCTAAGCCCCGGGCCTGTCGATTTTGGTCAAAAATGAAAATTTCAAAAGTGCCCCAATTTCTGCTTTAAACTTTAAGTACTATCCCAAAATGTATCACTAAGGTGACAGAAGTTGATTTCGGAGCATCTTTCTGAACAGGAGCTTCAACCATTTTGTGGCATATGAGAAATTCCATAAGCCCCGGACCTGTCAATTTTGGTCAAAAATGAAAATTTCAAAAGTGCCCCAATTTCTGCTTTAAACTTTAGTTACTATCCCAAAATGTATCACAAAGGTGACAAGTTGATTTCGGAGCATCATTTTTGAACAGGAGCTTCAACCATTTTGTGGCATATGATAAATTCCCTAAGCCCCGGACCTGTCGATTTTGGTCAAAAATGAAAATGTAAAAAGTGCCCCAAATTCTGCTTTAAACTTTAGTTACTATCCCAAAATGTATCACTAAGGTGACAGAAGTTGATTTCGGAGCATCTTTCTGAACAGGAGCTTCAACTGTTTTGTTGCATATGAGAAATTCCCTAAGCCCCGTACCTGTCAATTTTGGTCAAAAATGAAAATTTCAAAAGTGCCCCAATTTCTGCTTTAAACTTTAGTTACTATCCCAAAATGTATCACTAAGGTGACAGAAGTTGATTTCGGAGCATCTTTCTGAACAGGAGCTTCAACCATTTTGTGGCATATGATAAATTCCCTAAGCCCCGGACCTGTCGATTTTGGTCAAAAATGAAAATTTAAAAAGTGCCCCAATTTCTGCTTTAAACTTTAGGTACTATCCCAAAATGTATCACTAAGGTGACAGAAGTTGATTTCGGAGCATCATTTTTGAACAGGATCTTCAACCATTTTGTGGCATATGATAAATTCCCTAAGCCCCGGACCTGTCGATTTTGGTCAAAAATGAAAATTTTAATAGTGCCCCAATTTCTGCTTTAAACTTTAAGTACTATCCCAAAATGTATCACTAAGGTGACAGAAGTTGATTTCGGAGCATCTTTCTGAACAGGAGCTTCAACCGTTTTGTTGCATATGAGAAATTCCCTAAGCCCCGGACCAGTCGATTTTGGTCAAAAATGAAAATTTCAAAAATGCCCCAAATTCTGCTTTAAACTTTAGTTACTATCCCAAAATGTATCACTAAGGTGACAGAAGTTGATTTCGGAGCATCTTTCTGAACAGGAGCTTCAACCGTTTTGTGGCATATGAGAAATTCCCTAAGCCCCGGACCTGTCTATTTTGGTCAAAAATGAAAATTTCAAAATTGCCCCAATTTCTGCTTTAAACTTCAGGTACTATCCCAAAATGTATCACTAAGGTGACAGAAGTTGATTTCGGAGCATCATTTTTGAACAGGAGCTTCAACAATTTTGTGGCATATGACAAATTCCCTAAGCCCCGGACCTGTCGATTTTGGTCAAAAATGAAAATTTAAAAAGTGCCCCAATTTCTGCTTTAAACTTTAAATACTATCCCAAAATGTATAACTAAGGTGACAGAAGTTGATTTCGGAGCATCTTTCTGAACAGGAGCTTCAACCATTTTGTGGCATATGAGAAATTCCATAAGCCCCGGACCTGTCGATTTTGGTCAAAAATGAAAATTTCAAAAGTGCCCCAATTTCTGCTTTAAACTTTAGGTACTATCCCAAAATGTATCACTAAGGTGACAGAAGTTGATTTCGGAGCATCTTTCTGAACAGGAGCTTCAACCATTTTGTGGCATATGATAAATTCCCTAAGCCCCGGACCTGTCGATTTTGGTCAAAAATGAAAATTTCAAAAGTGCCCTAATTTCTGCTTTAAACTTTAGGTACTATCCCAAAATGTATCACTAAGGTGACAGTAGTTGATTGCGGAGCATCATTTTTAAACAGGAGTTTCAACCATTTTGTGGCATATGAGAAATTCCCTAAGCCCCGGACCTGTCGATTTTGGTCAAAAATGAAAATTTCAAAAGTGCCCCAATTTCTGCTTTAAACTTTAAGTACTATCCCAAAATGTATCACTAAGGTGACAGAAGTTGATTTCGGAGCATCTTTCTGAACAGGAGCTTCAACCATTTTGTGGCATATGAGAAATTCCATAAGCCCCGGACCTGTCAATTTTGGTCAAAAATGAAAATTTCAAAAGTGCCCCAATTTCTGCTTTAAACTTTAGTTACTATCCCAAAATGTATCACAAAGGTGACAAGTTGATTTCGGAGCATCATTTTTGAACAGGAGCTTCAACCATTTTGTGGCATATGATAAATTCCCTAAGCCCCGGACCTGTCGATTTTGGTCAAAAATGAAAATGTAAAAAGTGCCCCAAATTCTGCTTTAAACTTTAGTTACTATCCCAAAATGTATCACTAAGGTGACAGAAGTTGATTTCGGAGCATCTTTCTGAACAGGAGCTTCAACTGTTTTGTTGCATATGAGAAATTCCCTAAGCCCCGGACCTGTCAATTTTGGTCAAAAATGAAAATTTCAAAAGTGCCCCAATTTCTGCTTTAAACTTTAGTTACTATCCCAAAATGTATCACTAAGGTGACAGAAGTTGATTTCGGAGCATCTTTCTGAACAGGAGCTTCAACCATTTTGTGGCATATGATAAATTCCCTAAGCCCCGGACCTGTCGATTTTGGTCAAAAATGAAAATTTAAAAAGTGCCCCAATTTCTGCTTTAAACTTTAGGTACTATCCCAAAATGTATCACTAAGGTGACAGAAGTTGATTTCGGAGCATCATTTTTGAACAGGATCTTCAACCATTTTGTGGCATATGATAAATTCCCTAAGCCCCGGACCTGTCGATTTTGGTCAAAAATGAAAATTTTAATAGTGCCCCAATTTCTGCTTTAAACTTTAAATACTATCCCAAAATGTATAACTAAGGTGACAGAAGTTGATTTCGGAGCATCTTTCTGAACAGGAGCTTCAACCATTTTGTGGCATATGAGAAATTCCATAAGCCCCGGACCTGTCAATTTTGGTCAAAAATGAAAATTTCAAAAGTGCCCCAATTTCTGCTTTAAACTTTAGGTACTATCCCAAAATGTATCACTAAGGTGACAGAATTTGATTTCGGAGCATCTTTCTGAACAGGAGCTTCAACCATTTTGAGGCATATGATAAATTCCCTAAGCCCCGGACCTGTCGATTTTGGTCAAAAATGAAAATTTCAAAAGTGCCCCAATTTCTGCTTTAAACTTTAGGTACTATCCCAAAATGTATCACTAAGGTGACAGAAGTTGATTTCAGAGCATCATTTTTGAACAGGAGCTTCAACCATTTTGTGGCATATGAGAAATTCCCTAAGCCCCGGACCTGTCGATTTTGGTCAAAAATGAAAATTTCAATAGTGCCCCAATTTCTGCTTTAAACTTTAAGTACTATCCCAAAATGTATCACTAAGGTGACAGAAGTTGATTTCGGAGCATCTTTCTGAACAGGAGCTTCAACCGTTTTGTGGCATATGAGAAATTCCCTAAGCCCCGGGCCTGTCGATTTTGGTCAAAAATGAAAATTTCAAAAGTGCCCCAATTTCTGCTTTAAACTTTAAGTACTATCCCAAAATGTATCACTAAGGTGACAGAAGTTGATTTCGGAGCATCTTTCTGAACAGGAGCTTCAACCATTTTGTGGCATATGAGAAATTCCATAAGCCCCGGACCTGTCAATTTTGGTCAAAAATGAAAATTTCAAAAGTGCCCCAATTTCTGCTTTAAACTTTAGTTACTATCCCAAAATGTATCACAAAGGTGACAAGTTGATTTCGGAGCATCATTTTTGAACAGGAGCTTCAACCATTTTGTGGCATATGATAAATTCCCTAAGCCCCGGACCTGTCGATTTTGGTCAAAAATGAAAATGTAAAAAGTGCCCCAAATTCTGCTTTAAACTTTAGTTACTATCCCAAAATGTATCACTAAGGTGACAGAAGTTGATTTCGGAGCATCTTTCTGAACAGGAGCTTCAACTGTTTTGTTGCATATGAGAAATTCCCTAAGCCCCGGACCTGTCAATTTTGGTCAAAAATGAAAATTTCAAAAGTGCCCCAATTTCTGCTTTAAACTTTAGTTACTATCCCAAAATGTATCACTAAGGTGACAGAAGTTGATTTCGGAGCATCTTTCTGAACAGGAGCTTCAACCATTTTGTGGCATATGATAAATTCCCTAAGCCCCGGACCTGTCGATTTTGGTCAAAAATGAAAATTTAAAAAGTGCCCCAATTTCTGCTTTAAACTTTAGGTACTATCCCAAAATGTATCACTAAGGTGACAGAAGTTGATTTCGGAGCATCATTTTTGAACAGGATCTTCAACCATTTTGTGGCATATGATAAATTCCCTAAGCCCCGGACCTGTCGATTTTGGTCAAAAATGAAAATTTTAATAGTGCCCCAATTTCTGCTTTAAACTTTAAGTACTATCCCAAAATGTATCACTAAGGTGACAGAAGTTGATTTCGGAGCATCTTTCTGAACAGGAGCTTCAACCGTTTTGTTGCATATGAGAAATTCCCTAAGCCCCGGACCAGTCGATTTTGGTCAAAAATGAAAATTTCAAAAATGCCCCAAATTCTGCTTTAAACTTTAGTTACTATCCCAAAATGTATCACTAAGGTGACAGAAGTTGATTTCGGAGCATCTTTCTGAACAGGAGCTTCAACCGTTTTGTGGCATATGAGAAATTCCCTAAGCCCCGGACCTGTCTATTTTGGTCAAAAATGAAAATTTCAAAATTGCCCCAATTTCTGCTTTAAACTTCAGGTACTATCCCAAAATGTATCACTAAGGTGACAGAAGTTGATTTCGGAGCATCATTTTTGAACAGGAGCTTCAAGAATTTTGTGGCATATGACAAATTCCCTAAGCCCCGGACCTGTCGATTTTGGTCAAAAATGAAAATTTCAATAGTGCCCCAATTTCTGCTTTAAACTTTAAGTACTATCCCAAAATGTATCACTAAGGTGACAGAAGTTGATTTCGGAGCATCTTTCTGAACAGGAGCTTCAACCGTTTTGTGGCATATGAGAAATTCCCTAAGCCCCGGGCCTGTCGATTTTGGTCAAAAATGAAAATTTCAAAAGTGCCCCAATTTCTGCTTTAAACTTTAAGTACTATCCCAAAATGTATCACTAAGGTGACAGAAGTTGATTTCGGAGCATCTTTCTGAACAGGAGCTTCAACCATTTTGTGGCATATGAGAAATTCCATAAGCCCCGGACCTGTCAATTTTGGTCAAAAATGAAAATTTCAAAAGTGCCCCAATTTCTGCTTTAAACTTTAGTTACTATCCCAAAATGTATCACAAAGGTGACAAGTTGATTTCGGAGCATCATTTTTGAACAGGAGCTTCAACCATTTTGTGGCATATGATAAATTCCCTAAGCCCCGGACCTGTCGATTTTGGTCAAAAATGAAAATGTAAAAAGTGCCCCAAATTCTGCTTTAAACTTTAGTTACTATCCCAAAATGTATCACTAAGGTGACAGAAGTAGATTTCGGAGCATCTTTCTGAACAGGAGCTTCAACTGTTTTGTTGCATATGAGAAATTCCCTAAGCCCCGGACCTGTCAATTTTGGTCAAAAATGAAAATTTCAAAAGTGCCCCAATTTCTGCTTTAAACTTTAGTTACTATCCCAAAATGTATCACTAAGGTGACAGAAGTTGATTTCGGAGCATCTTTCTGAACAGGAGCTTCAACCATTTTGTGGCATATGATAAATTCCCTAAGCCCCGGACCTGTCGATTTTGGTCAAAAATGAAAATTTAAAAAGTGCCCCAATTTCTGCTTTAAACTTTAGGTACTATCCCAAAATGTATCACTAAGGTGACAGAAGTTGATTTCGGAGCATCATTTTTGAACAGGATCTTCAACCATTTTGTGGCATATGATAAATTCCCTAAGCCCCGGACCTGTCGATTTTGGTCAAAAATGAAAATTTTAATAGTGCCCCAATTTCTGCTTTAAACTTTAAGTACTATCCCAAAATGTATCACTAAGGTGACAGAAGTTGATTTCGGAGCATCTTTCTGAACAGGAGCTTCAACCGTTTTGTTGCATATGAGAAATTCCCTAAGCCCCGGACCAGTCGATTTTGGTCAAAAATGAAAATTTCAAAAATGCCCCAAATTCTGCTTTAAACTTTAGTTACTATCCCAAAATGTATCACTAAGGTGACAGAAGTTGATTTCGGAGCATCTTTCTGAACAGGAGCTTCAACCGTTTTGTGGCATATGAGAAATTCCCTAAGCCCCGGACCTGTCTATTTTGGTCAAAAATGAAAATTTCAAAATTGCCCCAATTTCTGCTTTAAACTTCAGGTACTATCCCAAAATGTATCACTAAGGTGACAGAAGTTGATTTCGGAGCATCATTTTTGAACAGGAGCTTCAACAATTTTGTGGCATATGACAAATTCCCTAAGCCCCGGACCTGTCGATTTTGGTCAAAAATGAAAATTTAAAAAGTGCCCCAATTTCTGCTTTAAACTTTAAATACTATCCCAAAATGTATAACTAAGGTGACAGAAGTTGATTTCGGAGCATCTTTCTGAACAGGAGCTTCAACCATTTTGTGGCATATGAGAAATTCCATAAGCCCCGGACCTGTCGATTTTGGTCAAAAATGAAAATTTCAAAAGTGCCCCAATTTCTGCTTTAAACTTTAGGTACTATCCCAAAATGTATCACTAAGGTGACAGAAGTTGATTTCGGAGCATCTTTCTGAACAGGAGCTTCAACCATTTTGTGGCATATGATAAATTCCCTAAGCCCCGGACCTGTCGATTTTGGTCAAAAATGAAAATTTCAAAAGTGCCCTAATTTCTGCTTTAAACTTTAGGTACTATCCCAAAATGTATCACTAAGGTGACAGTAGTTGATTGCGGAGCATCATTTTTAAACAGGAGTTTCAACCATTTTGTGGCATATGAGAAATTCCCTAAGCCCCGGACCTGTCGATTTTGGTCAAAAATGAAAATTTCAAAAGTGCCCCAAATTCTGCTTTAAACTTTAGTTACTATCCCAAAATGTATCACTAAGGTGACAGAATTTGATTTCGGAGCATCTTTCTGAACAGGAGCTTCAACCATTTTGAGGCATATGATAAATTCCCTAAGCCCCGGACCTGTCGATTTTGGTCAAAAATGAAAATTTCAAAAGTGCCCCAATTTCTGCTTTAAACTTTAGGTACTATCCCAAAATGTATCACTAAGGTGACAGAAGTTGATTGCGGAGCATCATTTTTATACAGGAGTTTCAACCATTCTGTGGCATATGAGAAATTCCCTAAGCCCCGGACCTGTCGATTTTGGTCAAAAATGAAAATGTCAAAAGTGCCCCAAATTCTGCTTTAAACTTTAGTTACTATCCCAAAATGTATCACTAAGGTGACAGAAGTTGATTTCGGAGCATCTTTCTGAACAGGAGCTTCAACCGTTTTGTGGCATATGAGAAATTCCCTAAGCCCCGGGCCTGTCGATTTTGGTCAAAAATGAAAATTTCAAAAGTGCCCCAATTTCTGCTTTAAACTTTAGGTACTATCCCAAAATGTATCACTAAGGTGACAGAAGTTGATTTCGGAGCATCTTTCTGAACAGGAGCTTCAACCATTTTGTGGCATATGATAAATTCCCTAAGCCCCGGACCTGTCGATTTTGGTCAAAAATGAAAATTTAAAAAGTGCCCCAATTTCTGCTTTAAACTTTAAATACTATCCCAAAATGTATAACTAAGGTGACAGAAGTTGATTTCGGAGCATCTTTCTGAACAGGAGCTTCAACCACTTTGTGGCATATGAGAAATTCCATAAGCCCCGGACCTGTCAATTTTGGTCAAAAATGAAAATTTCAAATGTGCCCCAATTTCTGCTTTAAACTTTAGTTACTATCCCAAAATGTATCACAAAGGTGACAAGTTGATTTCGGAGCATCATTTTTGAACAGGAGCTTCAACCATTTTGTGGCATATGATAAATTCCCTAAGCCCCGGACCTGTCGATTTTGGTCAAAAATTAAAATTTAAAAAGTGCCCCAATTTCTGCTTTAAACTTTAGGTACTATCCCAAAATGTATCACTAAGGTGACAGAAGTTGATTTCGGAGCATCTTTCTGAACAGAAGCTTCAACCATTTTGTGGCATATGATAAATTCCCTAAGCCCCGGACCTGTCGATTTTGGTCAAAAATGAAAATTTCAAAAGTGCCCCAATTTCTGCTTTAAACTTTAGTTACTATCCCAAAATGTATCGCAAATGTGACAGAAGTTGATTTCGGAGCATCATTTTTGAACAGGAGCTTCAACCATTTTGTGGCATATGATAAATTCCCTAAGCCCCAGACCTGTCGATTTTGGTCAAAAATGAAAATTTCAAAAGTGCCCCAATTTCTGCTTTAAACTTTAGGTACTATCCCAAAATGTATCACTAAGGTGACAGAAGTTGATTTCGGAGCATCTTTCTGAACAGGAGCTTCAACCATTTTGTGGCATATGAGAAATTCCATAAGCCCCGGACCTGTCAATTTTGGTCAAAAATGAAAATTTCAAAAGTGCCCCAATTTCTGCTTTAAACTTTAGTTACTATCCCAAAATGTATCACAAAGGTGACAAGTTGATTTCGGAGCATCATTTTTGAACAGGAGCTTCAACCATTTTGTGGCATATGATAAATTCCCTAAGCCCCGGACCTGTCGATTTTGGTCAAAAATGAAAATTTAAAAAGTGCCCCAAATTCTGCTTTAAACTTTAGTTACTATCCCAAAATGTATCACTAAGGTGACAGAAGTTGATTTCGGAGCATCTTTCTGAACAGGAGCTTCAACCGTTTTGTTGCATATGAGAAATTTCCTAAGCCCCGGACCTGTCTATTTTGGTCAAAAATGAAAATTTCAAAAGTGCCCCAATTTCTGCTTTAAACTTTAGGTACTATCCCAAAATGTATCACTAAGGTGACAGAAGTTGATTTCGGAGCATCATTTTTGAACAGGAGCTTCAACCATTTTGTGGCATATGAGAAATTCCATAAGCCCCGGACCTGTCGATTTTGGTCAAAAATGAAAATTTCAATAGTGCCCCAATTTCAGCTTTAAACTTTAAGTACTATCCCAAAATGTATCACTAAGGTGACAGAAGTTGATTTCGGAGCATCTTTCTGAACAGGAGCTTCAACCGTTTTGTGGCATATGAGAAATTCCCTAAGCCCCGGGCCTGTCGATTTTGGTCAAAAATGAAAATTTCAAAAGTGCCCCAATTTCTGCTTTAAACTTTAAGTACTATCCCAAAATGTATCACTAAGGTGACAGAAGTTGATTTCGGAGCATCTTTCTGAACAGGAGCTTCAACCGTTTTGTTGCATATGAGAAATTCCCTAAGCCCTGGACCTGTCGATTTTGGTCAAAAATGAAAATTTCAAAAATGCCCCAAATTCTGCTTTAAACTTTAGTTACTATCCCAAAATGTATCACTAAGGTGACAGAAGTTGATTTCGGAGCATCTCTCTGAACAGGAGCTTCAACCGTTTTGTGGCATATGAGAAATTCCCTAAGCCCCGGACCTGTCTATTTTGGTCAAAAATGAAAATTTCAAAATTGCCCCAATTTCTGCTTTAAACTTTAAGTACTATCCCAAAATATATCACTAAGGTGACAGAAGTTGATTTCGGAGCATCTTTCTGAACAGGAGCTTCAACCATTTTGTGGCATATGAGAAATTCCATAAGCCCCGGACCTGTCAATTTTGGTCAAAAATGAAAATTTCAAAAGTGCCCCAATTTCTGCTTTAAACTTTAGTTACTATCCCAAAATGTATCACAAAGGTGACAAGTTGATTTCGGAGCATCATTTTTGAACAGGAGCTTCAACCATTTTGTGGCATATGATAAATTCCCTAAGCCCCGGACCTGTCGATTTTGGTCAAAAATGAAAATTTCAAAAGTGCCCCAATTTCTGCTTTAAACTTTAGGTACTATCCCAAAATGTATCACTAAGGTGACAGAAGTTGATTTCGGAGCATCTTTCTGAACAGGAGCTTCAACCATTTTGTGGCATATGATAAATTCCCTAAGCCCCGGACCTGTCGATTTTGGTCAAAAATCAAAATTTAAAAAGTGCCCCAATTTCTGCTTTAAACTTTAAATACTATCCCAAAATGTATAACTAAGGTGACAGAAGTTGATTTCGGAGCATCTTTCTGAACAGGAGCTTCAACCGTTTTGTGGCATATGAGAAATTCCATAAGCCCCGGACCTGTCGATTTTGGTCAAAAATGAAAATTTAAAAAGTGCCCCAATTTCTGCTTTAAACTTTAAATACTATCCCAAAATGTATAACTAAGGTGACAGAAGTTGATTTCGGAGCATATTTCTTAACAGGAGCTTCAACCATTTTGTGGCATATGAGAAATTCCATAAGCCCCGGACCTGTCGATTTTGGTCAAAAATGAAAATTTCAAAAGTGCCCCAATTTCTGCTTTAAACTTTAGTTACTATCCCAAAATGTATCACAAGTGTGACAGAAGTTGATTTCGGAGCATCATTTTTGAACAGGAGCTTCAACCATTTTGTGGCATATGATAAATTCCCTAAGCCCCGGACCTGTCGATTTTGGTCAAAAATGAAAATTTCAAAAGTGCCCCAAATTCTGCTTTAAACTTTAGTTACTATCCCAAAATGTATCACTAAGGTGACAGAATTTGATTTCGGAGCATCTTTCTGAACAGGAGCTTCAACCATTTTGAGGCATATGATAAATTCCCTAAGCCCCGGACCTGTCGATTTTGGTCAAAAATGAAAATTTCAAAAGTGCCCCAATTTCTGCTTTAAACTTTAGGTACTATCCCAAAATGTATCACAAAGGTGACAAGTTGATTTCGGAGCATCATTTTTGAACAGGAGCTTCAACCATTTTGTGGCATATGATAAATTCCCTAAGCCCCGGACCTGTCGATTTTGGTCAAAAATGAAAATTTAAAAAGTGCCCCAAATTCTGCTTTAAACTTAAGTTACTATCCCAAAATGTATCTATCACTAAGGTGACAGAAGTTGATTTCGGAGCATCTTTCTGAACAGGAGCTTCAACCGTTTTGTTGCATATGAGAAATTCCCTAAGCCCCGGACCTGTCTATTTTGGTCAAAAATCAAAATTTAAAAAGTGCCCCAATTTCTGCTTTAAACTTTAAATACTATCCCAAAATGTATCACTAAGGTGACAGAAGTTGATTTCGGAGCATCTTTCTGAACAGGAGCTTCAACCATTTTGTGGCATATGATAAATTCCCTAAGCCCCGGACCTGTCGATTTTGGTCAAAAATCAAAATTTAAAAAGTGCCCCAATTTCTGCTTTAAACTTTAAATACTATCCCAAAATGTATAACTAAGGTGACAGAAGTTGATTTCGGAGCATCTTTCTGAACAGGAGCTTCAACCGTTTTGTGGCATATGAGAAATTCCATAAGCCCCGGACCTGTCGATTTTGGTCAAAAATGAAAATTTAAAAAGTGCCCCAATTTCTGCTTTAAACTTTAAATACTATCCCAAAATGTATAACTAAGGTGACAGAAGTTGATTTCGGAGCATATTTCTTAACAGGAGCTTCAACCATTTTGTGGCATATGAGAAATTCCATAAGCCCCGGACCTGTCGATTTTGGTCAAAAATGAAAATTTCAAAAGTGCCCCAATTTCTGCTTTAAACTTTAGTTACTATCCCAAAATGTATCACAAGTGTGACAGAAGTTGATTTCGGAGCATCATTTTTGAACAGGAGCTTCAACCATTTTGTGGCATATGATAAATTCCCTAAGCCCCGGACCTGTCGATTTTGGTCAAAAATGAAAATTTCAAAAGTGCCCCAATTTCTGCTTTAAACTTTAGGTACTATCCCAAAATGTATCACTAAGGTGACAGAAGTTGATTGCGGAGCATCATTTTTAAACAGGAGTTTCAACCATTTTGTGGCATATGAGAAATTCCCTAAGCCCCGGACCTGTCGATTTTGGTCAAAAATGAAAATTTCAAAAGTGCCCCAAATTCTGCTTTAAACTTTAGTTACTATCCCAAAATGTATCACTAAGGTGACAGAATTTGATTTCGGAGCATCTTTCTGAACAGGAGCTTCAACCATTTTGAGGCATATGATAAATTCCCTAAGCCCCGGACCTGTCGATTTTGGTCAAAAATGAAAATTTCAAAAGTGCCCCAATTTCTGCTTTAAACTTTAGGTACTATCCCAAAATGTATCACAAAGGTGACAAGTTGATTTCGGAGCATCATTTTTGAACAGGAGCTTCAACCATTTTGTGGCATATGATAAATTCCCTAAGCCCCGGACCTGTCGATTTTGGTCAAAAATGAAAATTTAAAAAGTGCCCCAAATTCTGCTTTAAACTTAAGTTACTATCCCAAAATGTATCTATCACTAAGGTGACAGAAGTTGATTTCGGAGCATCTTTCTGAACAGGAGCTTCAACCGTTTTGTTGCATATGAGAAATTCCCTAAGCCCCGGACCTGTCTATTTTGGTCAAAAATGAAAATTTCAAAAGTGCCCCAATTTCTGCTTTAAACTTTAGGTACTGTCCCAAAATGTATCACTAAGGTGACAGAAGTTGATTGCGGAGCATCTTTCTGAACAGGAGCTTCAACCATTTTGAGGCATATGATAAATCCCCTAAGCCCCGGACCTGTCGATTTTGGTCAAAAATGAAAATTTCAAAAGTGCCCCAAATTCTGCTTTAAACTTTAGTTACTATCCCAAAATGTATCACTAAGGTGACAGAATTTGATTTCGGAGCATCTTTCTGAACAGGAGCTTCAACCATTTTGAGGCATATGATAAATTCCCTAAGCCCCGGACCTGTCGATTTTGGTCAAAAATGAAAATTTCAAAAGTGCCCCAATTTCTGCTTTAAACTTTAGGTACTATCCCAAAATGTATCACTAAGGTGACAGAAGTTGATTTCGGAGCATCTTTCTGAACAGGAGCTTCAACCGTTTTGTGGCATATGAGAAATTCCCTAAGCCCCGGACCTGTCTATTTTGGTCAAAAATGAAAATTTCAAAATTGCCCCAATTTCTGCTTTAAACTTTAGGTACTATCCCAAAATGTATCACTAAGGAGACAGAAGTTGATTTCGGAGCATCATTTTTGAACAGAATCTTCAACCATTTTGTGGCATATGAGAAATTCCCTAAGCCCCGGACCTGTCGATTTTGGTCAAAAATGAAAATTTCAAAAATGCCCCAAATTCTGCTTTAAACTTTAGTTACTATCCCAAAATGTATCACTAAGGTGACAGAAGTTGATTTCGGAGCATCTCTCTGAACAGGAGCTTCAACCGTTTTGTGGCATATGAGAAATTCCCTAAGCCCCGGACCTGTCTATTTTGGTCAAAAATGAAAATTTCAAAATTGCCCCAATTTCTGCTTTAAACTTTAAGTACTATCCCAAAATATATCACTAAGGTGACAGAAGTTGATTTCGGAGCATCTTTCTGAACAGGAGCTTCAACCATTTTGTGGCATATGAGAAATTCCATAAGCCCCGGACCTGTCAATTTTGGTCAAAAATGAAAATTTCAAAAGTGCCCCAATTTCTGCTTTAAACTTTAGTTACTATCCCAAAATGTATCACAAAGGTGACAAGTTGATTTCGGAGCATCATTTTTGAACAGGAGCTTCAACCATTTTGTGGCATATGATAAATTCCCTAAGCCCCGGACCTGTCGATTTTGGTCAAAAATGAAAATTTCAAAAGTGCCCCAATTTCTGCTTTAAACTTTAGGTACTATCCCAAAATGTATCACTAAGGTGACAGAAGTTGATTTCGGAGCATCTTTCTGAACAGGAGCTTCAACCGTTTTGTGGCATATGAGAAATTCCCTAAGCCCCGGACCGGTCTATTTTGGTCAAAAATGAAAATTTCAAAATTGCCCCAATTTCTGCTTTAAACTTTAGGTACTATCCCAAAATGTATCACTAAGGAGACAGAAGTTGATTTCGGAGCATCATTTTTGAACAGAATCTTCAACCATTTTGTGGCATATGAGAAATTCCCTAAGCCCCGGACCTGTCGATTTTGGTCAAAAATGAAAATTTCAATAGTGTCCCAATTTCTGCTTTAAACTTTAAGTACTATCCCAAAATGTATCACTAAGGTGACAGAAGTTGATTTCGGAGCATCTTTCTGAACAGGAGCTTCAACCGTTTTGTTGCATATGAGAAATTCCCTAAGCCCCGGACCTGTCGATTTTGGTCAAAAATGAAAATTTCAAAAATGCCCCAAATTCTGCTTTAAACTTTAGTTACTATCCCAAAATGTATCACTAAGGTGACAGAAGTTGATTTCGGAGCATCTCTCTGAACAGGAGCTTCAACCGTTTTGTGGCATATGAGAAATTCCCTAAGCCCCGGACCTGTCTATTTTGGTCAAAAATTAAAATTTCAAAATTGCCCCAATTTCTGCTTTAAACTTTAAGTACTATCCCAAAATATATCACTAAGGTGACAGAAGTTGATTTCGGAGCATCTTTCTGAACAGGAGCTTCAACCATTTTGTGGCATATGAGAAATTCCATAAGCCCCGGACCTGTCAATTTTGGTCAAAAATGAAAATTTCAAAAGTGCCCCAATTTCTGCTTTAAACTTTAGTTACTATCCCAAAATGTATCACAAAGGTGAGAAGTTGATTTCGGAGCATCATTTTTGAACAGGAGCTTCAACCATTTTGTGGCATATGAGAAATTCCATAAGCCCCGGACCTGTCGATTTTGGTCAAAAATGAAAATTTCAATAGTGTCCCAATTTCTGCTTTAAACTTTAAGTACTATCCCAAAATGTATCACTAAGGTGACAGAAGTTGATTTCGGAGCATCTTTCTGAACAGGAGCTTCAACCGTTTTGTTGCATATGAGAAATTCCCTAAGCCCCGGACCTGTCGATTTTGGTCAAAAATGAAAATTTCAAAAGTGCCCCAATTTCTGCTTTAAACTTTAGGTACTATCCCAAAATGTATCACTAAGGTGACAGAAGTTGATTTCGGAGCATCTTTCTGAACAGGAGCTTCAACCATTTTGTGGCATATGATAAATTCCCTAAGCCCCGGACCTGTCGATTTTGGTCAAAAATCAAAATTTAAAAAGTGCCCCAATTTCTGCTTTAAACTTTAAATACTATCCCAAAATGTATAACTAAGGTGACAGAAGTTGATTTCGGAGCATCTTTCTGAACAGGAGCTTCAACCGTTTTGTGGCATATGAGAAATTCCATAAGCCCCGGACCTGTCGATTTTGGTCAAAAATGAAAATTTAAAAAGTGCCCCAATTTCTGCTTTAAACTTTAAATACTATCCCAAAATGTATAACTAAGGTGACAGAAGTTGATTTCGGAGCATCTTTCTGAACAGGAGCTTCAACCATTTTGTGGCATATGAGAAATTCCATAAGCCCCGGACCTGTCAATTTTGATCAAAAATGAAAATTTCAAAAGTGCCCCAATTTCTGCTTTAAACTTTAGTTACTATCCCAAAATGTATCACTAAGGTGACAAGTTGATTTCGGAGCATCATTTTTGAACAGGAGCTTCAACCATTTTGTGGCATATGGTAAATTCCCTAAGCCCCGGACCTGTCGATTTTGGTCAAAAATGAAAATTTCAAAAGTGCCCCAATTTCTGCTTTAAACTTTAGGTACTATCCCAAAATGTATCACTAAGGAGACAGAAGTTGATTTCGGAGCATCATTTTTGAACAGAATCTTCAACCATTTTGTGGCATATGAGAAATTCCCTAAGCCCCGGACCTGTCGATTTTGGTCAAAAATGAAAATTTCAATAGTGTCCCAATTTCTGCTTTAAACTTTAAGTACTATCCCAAAATGTATCACTAAGGTGACAGAAGTTGATTTCGGAGCATCTTTCTGAACAGGAGCTTCAACCGTTTTGTTGCATATGAGAAATTCCCTAAGCCCCGGACCTGTCGATTTTGGTCAAAAATGAAAATTTCAAAAATGCCCCAAATTCTGCTTTAAACTTTAGTTACTATCCCAAAATGTATCACTAAGGTGACAGAAGTTGATTTCGGAGCATCTCTCTGAACAGGAGCTTCAACCGTTTTGTGGCATATGAGAAATTCCCTAAGCCCCGGACCTGTCTATTTTGGTCAAAAATTAAAATTTCAAAATTGCCCCAATTTCTGCTTTAAACTTTAAGTACTATCCCAAAATATATCACTAAGGTGACAGAAGTTGATTTCGGAGCATCTTTCTGAACAGGAGCTTCAACCATTTTGTGGCATATGAGAAATTCCATAAGCCCCGGACCTGTCAATTTTGGTCAAAAATGAAAATTTCAAAAGTGCCCCAATTTCTGCTTTAAACTTTAGTTACTATCCCAAAATGTATCACAAAGGTGAGAAGTTGATTTCGGAGCATCATTTTTGAACAGGAGCTTCAACCATTTTGTGGCATATGAGAAATTCCATAAGCCCCGGACCTGTCGATTTTGGTCAAAAATGAAAATTTCAATAGTGTCCCAATTTCTGCTTTAAACTTTAAGTACTATCCCAAAATGTATCACTAAGGTGACAGAAGTTGATTTCGGAGCATCTTTCTGAACAGGAGCTTCAACCGTTTTGTTGCATATGAGAAATTCCCTAAGCCCCGGACCTGTCGATTTTGGTCAAAAATGAAAATTTCAAAAGTGCCCCAATTTCTGCTTTAAACTTTAGGTACTATCCCAAAATGTATCACTAAGGTGACAGAAGTTGATTTCGGAGCATCTTTCTGAACAGGAGCTTCAACCATTTTGTGGCATATGATAAATTCCCTAAGCCCCGGACCTGTCGATTTTGGTCAAAAATCAAAATTTAAAAAGTGCCCCAATTTCTGCTTTAAACTTTAAATACTATCCCAAAATGTATAACTAAGGTGACAGAAGTTGATTTCGGAGCATCTTTCTGAACAGGAGCTTCAACCGTTTTGTGGCATATGAGAAATTCCATAAGCCCCGGACCTGTCGATTTTGGTCAAAAATGAAAATTTAAAAAGTGCCCCAATTTCTGCTTTAAACTTTAAATACTATCCCAAAATGTATAACTAAGGTGACAGAAGTTGATTTCGGAGCATCTTTCTGAACAGGAGCTTCAACCATTTTGTGGCATATGAGAAATTCCATAAGCCCCGGACCTGTCAATTTTGATCAAAAATGAAAATTTCAAAAGTGCCCCAATTTCTGCTTTAAACTTTAGTTACTATCCCAAAATGTATCACTAAGGTGACAAGTTGATTTCGGAGCATCATTTTTGAACAGGAGCTTCAACCATTTTGTGGCATATGGTAAATTCCCTAAGCCCCGGACCTGTCGATTTTGGTCAAAAATGAAAATTTCAAAAGTGCCCCAATTTCTGCTTTAAACTTTAGGTACTATCCCAAAATGTATCACTAAGGTGACAGAAGTTGATTTCGGAGCATCTTTCTGAACAGGAGCTTCAACCATTTTGTGGCATATGATAAATTCCCTAAGCCCCGGACCTGTCGATTTTGGTAAAAAATGAAAATTTAAAAAGTGCCCCAATTTCTGCTTTAAACTTTAAATACTATCCCAAAATGTATAACTAAGGTGACAGAAGTTGATTTCGGAGCATCTTTCTGAACAGGAGCTTCAACCATTTTGTGGCATATGAGAAATTCCATAATCCCCGGACCTGTCGATTTTGGTCAAAAATGAAAATTTCAAAAGTGCCCCAATTTCTGCTTTAAACTTTAGTTACTATCCCAAAATGTATCACAAATGTGACAGAAGTTGATTTCGGAGCATCATTTTTCAACAGGAGCTTCAACCATTTTGTGGCATATGATAAATTCCCTAAGCCCCGGACCTGTCGATTTTGGTCAAAAATGAAAATTTCAAAAGTGCCCCAATTTCTGCTTTAAACTTTAGTTACTATCCCAAAATGTATCACAAAGGTGAGAAGTTGATTTCGGAGCATCATTTTTGAACAGGAGCTTCAACCATTTTGTGGCATAAGATAAATTCCCTAAGCCCCGGACCTGTCGATTTTGGTCAAAAATCAAAATTTAAAAAGTGCCCCAATTTCTGCTTTAAACTTTAAATACTATCCCAAAATGTATAACTAAGGTGACAGAAGTTGATTTCGGAGCATCTTTCTGAACAGGAGCTTCAACCGTTTTGTGGCATATGAGAAATTCCATAAGCCCCGGACCTGTCGATTTTGGTCAAAAATGAAAATTTAAAAAGTGCCCCAATTTCTGCTTTAAACTTTATATACTATCCCAAAATGTATAACTAAGGTGACAGAAGTTGATTTCGGAGCATCTTTCTGAACAGGAGCTTCAACCATTTTGTGGCATATGAGAAATTCCATAAGCCCCGGACCTGTCAATTTTGGTCAAAAATGAAAATTTCAAAAGTGCCCCAATTTCTGCTTTAAACTTTAGTTACTATCCCAAAATGTATCACAAAGGTGACAAGTTGATTTCGGAGCATCATTTTTGAACAGGAGCTTCAACCATTTTGTGGCATATGGTAAATTCCCTAAGCCCCGGACCTGTCGATTTTGGTCAAAAATGAAAATTTCAAAAGTGCCCCAATTTCTGCTTTAAACTTTAGGTACTATCCCAAAATGTATCACTAAGGTGACAGAAGTTGATTTCGGAGCATCTTTCTGAACAGGAGCTTCAACCATTTTGTGGCATATGAGAAATTCCATAAGCCCCGGACCTGTCGATTTTGGTCAAAAATGAAAATTTCAAAAGTGCCCCAATTTCTGCTTTAAACTTTAGTTACTATCCCAAAATGTATCACAAATGTGACAGAAGTTGATTTCGGAGCATCATTTTTGAACAGGAGCTTCAACCATTTTGTGGCATATGATAAATTCCCTAAGCCCCGGACCTGTCGATTTTGGTCAAAAATGAAAATTTCAAAAGTGCCCCAATTTCTGCTTTAAACTTTAGGTACTATCCCAAAATGTATCACTAAGGTGACAGAAGTTGATTGCGGAGCATCATTTTTAAACAGGAGTTTCAACCATTTTGTGGCATATGAGAAATTCCCTAAGCCCCGGACCTGTCGATTTTGGTCAAAAATGAAAATTTCAAAAGTGCCCCAAATTCTGCTTTAAACTTTAGTTACTATCCCAAAATGTATCACTAAGGTGACAGAATTTGATTTCGGAGCATCTTTCTGAACAGGAGCTTCAACCATTTTGAGGCATATGATAAATTCCCTAAGCCCTGGACCTGTCGATTTTGGTCAAAAATGAAAATTTCAAAAGTGCCCCAATTTCTGCTTTAAACTTTAGGTACTATCCCAAAATGTATCACTAAGGTGACAGAAGTTGATTTCGGAGCATCATTTTTGAACAGGAGCTTCAACCATTTTGTGGCATATGAGAAATTCCCTAAGCCCCGGACCTGTCGATTTTGGTCAAAAATGAAAATTTCAATAGTGCCCCAATTTCTGCTCTAAACTTTAAGTACTATCCCAAAATGTATCACTAAGGTGACAGAAGTTGATTTCGGAGCATCTTTCTGAACAGGAGCTTCAACCGTTTTGTGGCATATGAGAAATTCCCTAAGCCCCGGGCCTGTCGATTTTGGTCAAAAATGAAAATTTCAAAAGTGCCCCAATTTCTGCTTTAAACTTTAAGTACTATCCCAAAATGTATCACTAAGGTGACAGAAGTTGATTTCGGAGCATCTTTCTGAACAGGAGCTTCAACCATTTTGTGGCATATGAGAAATTCCATAAGCCCCGGACCTGTCAATTTTGGTCAAAAATGAAAATTTCAAAAGTGCCCCAATTTCTGCTTTAAACTTTAGTTACTATCCCAAAATGTATCACAAAGGTGACAAGTTGATTTCGGAGCATCATTTTTGAACAGGAGCTTCAACCATTTTGTGGCATATGATAAATTCCCTAAGCCCCGGACCTGTCGATTTTGGTCAAAAATGAAAATGTAAAAAGTGCCCCAAATTCTGCTTTAAACTTTAGTTACTATCCCAAAATGTATCACTAAGGTGACAGAAGTTGATTTCGGAGCATCTTTCTGAACAGGAGCTTCAACCGTTTTGTTGCATATGAGAAATTCCCTAAGCCCCGGACCTGTCTATTTTGGTCAAAAATGAAAATTTCAAAAGTGCCCCAATTTCTGCTTTAAACTTTAGTTACTATCCCAAAATGTATCACAAAGGTGACAAGTTGATTTCGGAGCATCATTTTTGAACAGGAGCTTCAACCATTTTGTGGCATATGATAAATTCCCTAAGCCCCGGACCTGTCGATTTTGGTCAAAAATGAAAATTTTAAAAGTGCCCCAAATTCTGCTTTAAACTTTAGTTACTATCCCAAAATGTATCACTAAGGTGACAGAAGTTGATTTCGGAGCATCTTTCTGAACAGGAGCTTCAACCGTTTTGTTGCATATGAGAA
This sequence comes from Pseudophryne corroboree, assembly GCF_028390025.1. NCBI lineage: Eukaryota > Metazoa > Chordata > Amphibia > Anura > Myobatrachidae > Pseudophryne > Pseudophryne corroboree. Next base: position 66,573 of record NW_026968396.1, read on the forward strand.
ATTCCCTAAGCCCCGGACCTGTCTATTTTGGTCAAAAATTAAAATTTCAAAAGTGCCCCAATTTCTGCTTTAAACTTTAGTTACTATCCCAAAATGTATCACAAAGGTGACAAGTTGATTTCGGAGCATCTTTCTGAACAGGAGCTTCAACCGTTTTGTTGCATATGAGAAATTCCCTAAGCCCCGGACCTGTCGATTTTGGTCAAAAATGAAAATTTCAATAGTGCCCCAATTTCTGCTTTAAACTTTAAGTACTATCCCAAAATGTATCACTAAGGTGACAGAAGTTGATTTCGGAGCATCTTTCTGAACAGGAGCTTCAACCATTTTGTGGCATATGAGAAATTCCATAAGCCCCGGACCTGTAAATTTTGGTCAAAAATGAAAATTTCAAAAGTGCCTCAATTTCTGCTTTAAACTTTAGTTACTATCCCAAAATGTATCACAAAGGTGACAAGTTGATTTCGGAGCATCATTTTTGAACAGGAGCTTCAACCATTTTGTGGCATATGATAAATTCCCTAAGCCCCGGACCTGTCGATTTTGGTCAAAAATGAAAATTTAAAAAGTGCCCCAATTTCTGCTTTAAACTTTAGGTACTATCCCAAAATGTATCACTAAGGTGACAGAAGTTGATTGCGGAGCATCATTTTTAAACAGGAGTTTCAACCATTTTGTGGCATATGAGAAATTCCCTAAGCCCCGGACCTGTCGATTTTGGTCAAAAATGAAAATTTCAAAAGTGCCCCAAATTCTGCTTTAAACTTTAGTTACTATCCCAAAATGTATCACTAAGGTGACAGAAGTTGATTTCGGAGCATCATTTTTGAACAGGAGCTTCAACCATTTTGTGGCATATGAGAAATTCCCTAAGCCCCGGACCTGTCGATTTTGGTCAAAAATGAAAATTTCAATAGTGCCCCAATTTCTGCTCTAAACTTTAAGTACTATCCCAAAATGTATCACTAAGGTGACAGAAGTTGATTTCGGAGCATCTTTCTGAACAGGAGCTTCAACCGTTTTGTGGCATATGAGAAATTCCCTAAGCCACGGGCTTGTCGATTTTGGTCAAAAATGAAAATTTCAAAAGTGCCCCAATTTCTGCTTTAAACTTTAAGTACTATCCCAAAATGTATCACTAAGGTGACAGAAGTTGATTTAGGAGCATCTTTCTGAACAGGAGCTTCAACCATTTTGTGGCATATGAGAAATTCCATAAGCCCCGGACCTGTCAATTTTGGTCAAAAATGAAAATTTCAAAAGTGCCCCAATTTCTGCTTTAAACTTTAGTTACTATCCCAAAATGTATCACAAAGGTGACAAGTTGATTTCGGAGCATCATTTTGAACAGGAGCTTCAACCATTTTGTGGCATATGATAAATTCCCTAAGCCCCGGACCTGTCGATTTTGGTCAAAAATGAAAATTTAAAAAGTGCCCCAAATTCTGCTTTAAACTTTAGTTACTATCCCAAAATGTATCACTAAGGTGACAGAAGTTGATTTCGGAGCATCTTTCTGAACAGGAGCTTCAACCGTTTTGTTGCATATGAGAAATTCCCTAAGCCCCGGACCTGTCTATTTTGGTCAAAAATGAAAATTTCAAAAGTGCCCCAATTTCTGCTTTAAACTTTAGTTACTATCCCAAAATGTATCACAAAGGTGACAAGTTGATTTCGGAGCATCATTTTTGAACAGGAGCTTCAACCATTTTGTGGCATATGATAAATTCCCTAAGCCCCGGACCTGTCGATTTTGGTCAAAAATGAAAATTTAAAAAGTGCCCCAAATTCTGCTTTAAACTTTAGTTACTATCCCAAAATGTATCACTAAGGCGACAGAAGTTGATTTCGGAGCATCTTTCTGAACAGGAGCTTCAACCGTTTTGTTGCATATGAGAAATTCCCTAAGCCCCGGACCTGTCGATTTTGGTCAAAAATGAAAATTTCAATAGTGCCCCAATTTCTGCTTTAAACTCTAAGTACTATCCCAAAATGTATCACTAAGGTGACAGAAGTTGATTTCGGAGCATCTTTCTGAACAGGAGCTTCAACCATTTTGTGGCATATGAGAAATTCCATAAGCCCCGGACCTGTAAATTTTGGTCAAAAATGAAAATTTCAAAAGTGCCTCAATTTCTGCTTTAAACTTTAGTTACTATCCCAAAATGTATCACAAAGGTGACAAGTTGATTTCGGAGCATCATTTTTGAACAGGAGCTTCAACCATTTTGTGGCATATGATAAATTCCCTAAGCCCCGGACCTGTCGATTTTGGTCAAAAATGAAAATTTAAAAAGTGCCCCAATTTCTGCTTTAAACTTTAGGTACTATCCCAAAATGTATCACTAAGGTGACAGAAGTTGATTTCGGAGCATCTTTCTGAACAGGAGCTTCAACCATTTTGTGGCATATGATAAATTCCCTAAGCCCCGGACCTGTCGATATTGGTCAAAAATGAAAATTTAAAAAGTGCCCCAATTTCTGCTTTAAACTTTAAATACTATCCCAAAATGTATAACTAAGGTGACAGAAGTTGATTTCGGAGCATCTTTCTGAACAGGAGCTTCAACCGTTTTGTGGCATATGAGAAATTCCCTAAGCCCCGGACCTGTCTATTTTGGTCAAAAATGAAAATTTCAAAATTGCCCCAATTTCTGCTTGAAACTTTAGGTACTATCCCAAAATGTATTACTAAGGTGACAGAAGTTGATTTCGGAGCATAATTTTTGAACAGGAGCTTCAACCATTTTGTGGCATATGAGAAATTCCCTAAGCCCCGGGCCTGTCGATTTTGGTCAAAAAAGAAAATTTCAAAAGTGCCCCAATTTCTGCTTTAAACTTTAGTTACTATCCCAAAATGTATCACTAAGGTGACAGAAGTTGATTTCGGAGCATCTTTCTGAACAGGAGCTTCAACCGTTTTGTTGCATATGAGAAATTCCCTAAGCCCCGGACCTGTCTATTTTGGTCAAAAATGAAAATTTCAAAAGTGCCCCAATTTCTGCTTTAAACTTTAGTTACTATCCCAAAATGTATCACAAAGGTGACAAGTTGATTTCGGAGCATCATTTTTGAACAGGAGCTTCAACCATTTTGTGGCATATGATAAATTCCCTAAGCCCCGGACCTGTCGATTTTGGTCAAAAATGAAAATTTAAAAAGTGCCCCAAATTCTGCTTTAAACTTTAGTTACTATCCCAAAATGTATCACTAAGGTGACAGAAGTTGATTTCGGAGCATCTTTCTGAACAGGAGCTTCAACCATTTTGTGGCATATGAGAAATTCCATAAGCCCCGGACCTGTAAATGTTGGTCAAAAATGAAAATTTCAAAAGTGCCTCAATTTCTGCTTTAAACTTTAGTTACTATCCCAAAATGTATCACAAAGGTGACAAGTTGATTTCGGAGCATCATTTTTGAACAGGAGCTTCAACCATTTTGTGGCATATGAGAAATTCCCTAAGCCCCGGACCTGTCGATTTTGGTCAAAAATGAAAATTTCAATAGTGCCCCAATTTCTGCTCTAAACTTTAAGTACTATCCCAAAATGTATCACTAAGGTGACAGAAGTTGATTGCGGAGCATCATTTTTAAACAGGAGTTTCAACCATTTTGTGGCATATGAGAAATTCCCTAAGCCCCGGACCTGTCGATTTTGGTCAAAAATGAAAAATTCAAAAGTGCCCCAAATTCTGCTTTAAACTTTAGTTACTATCCCAAAATGTATCACTAAGGTGACAGAATTTGATTTCGGAGCATCTTTCTGAACAGGAGCTTCAACCATTTTGAGGCATATGATAAATTCCCTAAGCCCCGGACCTGTCGATATTGGTCAAAAATGAAAATTTAAAAAGTGCCCCAATTTCTGCTTTAAACTTTAAATACTATCCCAAAATGTATAACTAAGGTGACAGAAGTTGATTTCGGAGCATCTTTCTGAACAGGAGCTTCAACCGTTTTGTGGCATATGAGAAATTCCCTAAGCCCCGGACCTGTCTATTTTGGTCAAAAATGAAAATTTCAAAATTGCCCCAATTTCTGCTTGAAACTTTAGGTACTATCCCAAAATGTATTACTAAGGTGACAGAAGTTGATTTCGGAGCATCTTTCTGAACAGGAGCTTCAACCGTTTTGTGGCATATGAGAAATTCCCTAAGCCCCGGACCTGTCTATTTTGGTCAAAAATGAAAATTTCAAAATTGCCCCAATTTCTGCTTGAAACTTTAGGTACTATCCCAAAATGTATTACTAAGGTGACAGAAGTTGATTTCGGAGCATAATTTTTGAACAGGAGCTTCAACCATTTTGTGGCATATGAGAAATTCCCTAAGCCCCGGGCCTGTCGATTTTGGTCAAAAAAGAAAATTTCAAAAGTGCCCCAATTTCTGCTTTAAACTTTAGTTACTATCCCAAAATGTATCACTAAGGTGACAGAAGTTGATTTCGGAGCATCTTTCTGAACAGGAGCTTCAACCGTTTTGTTGCATATGAGAAATTCCCTAAGCCCCGGACCTGTCTATTTTGGTCAAAAATGAAAATTTCAAAAGTGCCCCAATTTCTGCTTTAAACTTTAGTTACTATCCCAAAATGTATCACAAAGGTGACAAGTTGATTTCGGAGCATCATTTTTGAACAGGAGCTTCAACCATTTTGTGGCATATGATAAATTCCCTAAGCCCCGGACCTGTCGATTTTGGTCAAAAATGAAAATTTAAAAAGTGCCCCAAATTCTGCTTTAAACTTTAGTTACTATCCCAAAATGTATCACTAAGGTGACAGAAGTTGATTTCGGAGCATCTTTCTGAACAGGAGCTTCAACCATTTTGTGGCATATGAGAAATTCCATAAGCCCCGGACCTGTAAATTTTGGTCAAAAATGAAAATTTCAAAAGTGCCTCAATTTCTGCTTTAAACTTTAGTTACTATCCCAAAATGTATCACAAAGGTGACAAGTTGATTTCGGAGCATCATTTTTGAACAGGAGCTTCAACCATTTTGTGGCATATGAGAAATTCCCTAAGCCCCGGACCTGTCGATTTTGGTCAAAAATGAAAATTTCAATAGTGCCCCAATTTCTGCTCTAAACTTTAAGTACTATCCCAAAATGTATCACTAAGGTGACAGAATTTGATTTCGGAGCATCTTTCTGAACAGGAGCTTCAACCATTTTGAGGCATATGATAAATTCCCTAAGCCCCGGACCTGTCGATTTTGGTCAAAAATGAAAATTTCAAAAGTGCCCCAATTTCTGCTTTAAACTTTAGGTACTATCCCAAAATGTATCACTAAGGTGACAGAAGTTGATTTCGGAGCATCATTTTTGAACAGGAGCTTCATACCATTTTGTGGCATATGATAAATTCCCTAAGCCCCGGACCTGTCGATTTTGGTCAAAAATGAAAATTTAAAAAGTGCCTCAATTTCTGCTTTAAACTTTAGTTACTATCTCAAAATGTATCACAAAGGTGACAAGTTGATTTCGGAGCATCATTTTGAACAGGAGCTTCAACCATTTTGTGGCATATGATAAATTCCCTAAGCTCCGGACCTGTCGATTTTGGTCAAAAATGAAAATTTAAAAAGTGCCCCAAATTCTGCTTTAAACTTTAGTTACTATCCCAAAATGTATCACTAAGGTGACAGAAGTTGATTTCGGAGCATCTTTCTGAACAGGAGCTTCAACCGTTTTGTTGCATATGAGAAATTCCCTAAGCCCCGGACCTGTCTATTTTGGTCAAAAATGAAAATTTCAAAAGTGCCCCAATTTCTGCTTTAAACTTTAGTTACTATCCCAAAATGTATCACAAAGGTGACAAGTTGATTTCGGAGCATCATTTTTGAACAGGAGCTTCAACCATTTTGTGGCATATGATAAATTCCCTAAGCCCCGGACCTGTCGATTTTGGTCAAAAATGAAAATTTAAAAAGTGCCCCAAATTCTGCTTTAAACTTTAGTTACTATCCCAAAATGTATCACTAAGGCGACAGAAGTTGATTTCGGAGCATCTTTCTGAACAGGAGCTTCAACCGTTTTGTTGCATATGAGAAATTCCCTAAGCCCCGGACCTGTCGATTTTGGTCAAAAATGAAAATTTAAAAAGTGCCCCAATTTCTGCTTTAAACTTTAGGTACTATCCCAAAATGTATCACTAAGGTGACAGAAGTTGATTTCGGAGCATCTCTCTGAACAGGAGCTTCAACCGTTTTGTGGCATATGAGAAATTCCCTAAGCCCCGGACCTGTCTATTTTGGTCAAAAATTAAAATTTCAAATTGCCCCAATTTCTGCTTTAAACTTTAAGTACTATCCCAAAATATATCACTAAGGTGACAGAAGTTGATTTCGGAGCATCTTTCTGAACAGGAGCTTCAACCATTTTGTGGCATATGAGAAATTCCATAAGCCCCGGACCTGTCAATTTTGGTCAAAAACGAAAATTTCAAAAGTGCCCCAATTTCTGCTTTAAACTTTAGTTACTATCCCAAAATGTATCACAAAGGTGAGAAGTTGATTTCGGAGCATCATTTTTGAACAGGAGCTTCAACCATTTTGTGGCATATGATAAATTCCCTAAGCCCCGGACCTGTCGATTTTGGTCAAAAATGAAAATTTCAAAAGTGCCCCAATTTCTGCTTTAAACTTTAGGTACTATCCCAAAATGTATCACTAAGGTGACAGAAGTTGATTTCGGAGCATCTTTCTGAACAGGAGCTTCAACCATTTTGTGGCATATGATAAATTCCCTAAGCCCCGGACCTGTCGATTTTGGTCAAAAATCAAAATTTAAAAAGTGCCCCAATTTCTGCTTTAAACTTTAAATACTATCCCAAAATGTATAACTAAGGTGACAGAAGTTGATTTCGGAGCATCTTTCTGAACAGGAGCTTCAACCGTTTTGTGGCATATGACAAATTCCATAAGCCCCGGACCTGTCGATTTTGGTCAAAAATGAAAATGTAAAAAGTGCCCCAATTTCTGCTTTAAACTTTAAATACTATCCCAAAATGTATAACTAAGGTGACAGAAGTTGATTTCGGAGCATCTTTCTGAACAGGAGCTTCAACCATTTTGTGGCATATGAGAAATTCCATAAGCCCCGGACCTGTCAATTTTGGTCAAAAATGAAAATTTCAAAAGTGCCCCAATTTCTGCTTTAAACTTTAGTTACTATCCCAAAATGTATCACAAAGGTGACAAGTTGATTTCGGAGCATCATTTTTGAACAGGAGCTTCAACCATTTTGTGGCATATGGTAAATTCCCTAAGCCCCGGACCTGTCGATTTTGGTCAAAAATGAAAATTTCAAAAGTGCCCCAATTTCTGCTTTAAACTTTAGGTACTATCCCAAAATGTATCACTAAGGTGACAGAAGTTGATTTCGGAGCATCTTTCTGAACAGGAGCTTCAACCATTTTGTGGCATATGATAAATTCCCTAAGCCCCGGACCTGTCGATTTTGGTAAAAAATGAAAATTTAAAAAGTGCCCCAATTTCTGCTTTAAACTTTAAATACTATCCCAAAATGTATAACTAAGGTGACAGAAGTTGATTTCGGAGCATCTTTCTGAACAGGAGCTTCAACCATTTTGTGGCATATGAGAAATTCCATAATCCCCGGACCTGTCGATTTTGGTCAAAAATGAAAATTTCAAAAGTGCCCCAATTTCTGCTTTAAACTTTAGTTACTATCCCAAAATGTATCACAAATGTGACAGAAGTTGATTTCGGAGCATCATTTTTGAACAGGAGCTTCAACCATTTTGTGGCATATGATAAATTCCCTAAGCCCCGGACCTGTCGATTTTGGTCAAAAATGAAAATTTCAAAAGTGCCCCAATTTCTGCTTTAAACTTTAGTTACTATCCCAAAATGTATCACAAAGGTGAGAAGTTGATTTCGGAGCATCATTTTTGAACAGGAGCTTCAACCATTTTGTGGCATATGATAAATTCCCTAAGCCCCGGACCTGTCGATTTTGGTCAAAAATGAAAATTTCAAAAGTGCCCCAATTTCTGCTTTAAACTTTAGGTACTATCCCAAAATGTATCACTAAGGTGACAGAAGTTGATTTCGGAGCATCTTTCTGAACAGGAGCTTCAACCGTTTTGTGGCATATGAGAAATTCCCTAAGCCCCGGACCTGTCTATTTTGGTCAAAAATGAAAATTTCAAAATTGCCCCAATTTCTGCTTTAAACTTTAAGTACTATCCCAAAATATATCACTAAGGTGACAGAAGTTGATTTCGGAGCATCTTTCTGAACAGGAGCTTCAACCATTTTGTGGCATATGAGAAATTCCATAAGCCCCGGACCTGTCAATTTTGGTCAAAAATGAAAATTTCAAAAGTGCCCCAATTTCTGCTTTAAACTTTAGTTACTATCCCAAAATGTATCACAAAGGTGACAAGTTGATTTCGGAGCATCATTTTTGAACAGGAGCTTCAACCATTTTGTGGCATATGATAAATTCCCTAAGCCCCGAACCTGTCGATTTTGGTCAAAAATGAAAATTTCAAAAGTGCCCCAATTTCTGCTTTAAACTTTAGGTACTATCCCAAAATGTATCACTAAGGTGACAGAAGTTGATTTCGGAGCATCTTTCTGAACAGGAGCTTCAACCGTTTTGTGGCATATGAGAAATTCCCTAAGCCCCGGACCGGTCTATTTTGGTCAAAAATGAAAATTTCAAAATTGCCCCAATTTCTGCTTTAAACTTTAGGTACTATCCCAAAATGTATCACTAAGGAGACAGAAGTTGATTTCGGAGCATCATTTTTGAACAGAATCTTCAACCATTTTGTGGCATATGAGAAATTCCCTAAGCCCCGGACCTGTCGATTTTGGTCAAAAATGAAAATTTCAATAGTGTCCCAATTTCTGCTTTAAACTTTAAGTACTATCCCAAAATGTATCACTAAGGTGACAGAAGTTGATTTCGGAGCATCTTTCTGAACAGGAGCTTCAACCGTTTTGTTGCATATGAGAAATTCCCTAAGCCCCGGACCTGTCGATTTTGGTCAAAAATGAAAATTTCAAAAATGCCCCAAATTCTGCTTTAAACTTTAGTTACTATCCCAAAATGTATCACTAAGGTGACAGAAGTTGATTTCGGAGCATCTCTCTGAACAGGAGCTTCAACCGTTTTGTGGCATATGAGAAATTCCCTAAGCCCCGGACCTGTCTATTTTGGTCAAAAATTAAAATTTCAAAATTGCCCCAATTTCTGCTTTAAACTTTAAGTACTATCCCAAAATATATCACTAAGGTGACAGAAGTTGATTTCGGAGCATCTTTCTGAACAGGAGCTTCAACCATTTTGTGGCATATGAGAAATTCCATAAGCCCCGGACCTGTCAATTTTGGTCAAAAATGAAAATTTCAAAAGTGCCCCAATTTCTGCTTTAAACTTTAGTTACTATCCCAAAATGTATCACAAAGGTGAGAAGTTGATTTCGGAGCATCATTTTTGAACAGGAGCTTCAACCATTTTGTGGCATATGATAAATTCCCTAAGCCCCGGACCTGTCGATTTTGGTCAAAAATGAAAATTTCAAAAGTGCCCCAATTTCTGCTTTAAACTTTAGGTACTATCCCAAAATGTATCACTAAGGTGACAGAAGTTGATTTCGGAGCATCTTTCTGAACAGGAGCTTCAACCATTTTGTGGCATATGATAAATTCCCTAAGCCCCGGACCTGTCGATTTTGGTCAAAAATCAAAATTTAAAAAGTGCCCCAATTTCTGCTTTAAACTTTAAATACTATCCCAAAATGTATAACTAAGGTGACAGAAGTTGATTTCGGAGCATCTTTCTGAACAGGAGCTTCAACCGTTTTGTGGCATATGAGAAATTCCATAAGCCCCGGACCTGTCGATTTTGGTCAAAAATGAAAATTTAAAAAGTGCCCCAATTTCTGCTTTAAACTTTAAATACTATCCCAAAATGTATAACTAAGGTGACAGAAGTTGATTTCGGAGCATCTTTCTGAACAGGAGCTTCAACCATTTTGTGGCATATGAGAAATTCCATAAGCCCCGGACCTGTCAATTTTGATCAAAAATGAAAATTTCAAAAGTGCCCCAATTTCTGCTTTAAACTTTAGTTACTATCCCAAAATGTATCACTAAGGTGACAAGTTGATTTCGGAGCATCATTTTTGAACAGGAGCTTCAACCATTTTGTGGCATATGGTAAATTCCCTAAGCCCCGGACCTGTCGATTTTGGTCAAAAATGAAAATTTCAAAAGTGCCCCAATTTCTGCTTTAAACTTTAGGTACTATCCCAAAATGTATCACTAAGGTGACAGAAGTTGATTTCGGAGCATCTTTCTGAACAGGAGCTTCAACCATTTTGTGGCATATGATAAATTCCCTAAGCCCCGGACCTGTCGATTTTGGTAAAAAATGAAAATTTAAAAAGTGCCCCAATTTCTGCTTTAAACTTTAAATACTATCCCAAAATGTATAACTAAGGTGACAGAAGTTGATTTCGGAGCATCTTTCTGAACAGGAGCTTCAACCATTTTGTGGCATATGAGAAATTCCATAATCCCCGGACCTGTCGATTTTGGTCAAAAATGAAAATTTCAAAAGTGCCCCAATTTCTGCTTTAAACTTTAGTTACTATCCCAAAATGTATCACAAATGTGACAGAAGTTGATTTCGGAGCATCATTTTTCAACAGGAGCTTCAACCATTTTGTGGCATATGATAAATTCCCTAAGCCCCGGACCTGTCGATTTTGGTCAAAAATGAAAATTTCAAAAGTGCCCCAATTTCTGCTTTAAACTTTAGTTACTATCCCAAAATGTATCACAAAGGTGAGAAGTTGATTTCGGAGCATCATTTTTGAACAGGAGCTTCAACCATTTTGTGGCATAAGATAAATTCCCTAAGCCCCGGACCTGTCGATTTTGGTCAAAAATCAAAATTTAAAAAGTGCCCCAATTTCTGCTTTAAACTTTAAATACTATCCCAAAATGTATAACTAAGGTGACAGAAGTTGATTTCGGAGCATCTTTCTGAACAGGAGCTTCAACCGTTTTGTGGCATATGAGAAATTCCCTAAGCCCCGGACCGGTCTATTTTGGTCAAAAATGAAAATTTCAAAATTGCCCCAATTTCTGCTTTAAACTTTAGGTACTATCCCAAAATGTATCACTAAGGAGACAGAAGTTGATTTCGGAGCATCATTTTTGAACAGAATCTTCAACCATTTTGTGGCATATGAGAAATTCCCTAAGCCCCGGACCTGTCGATTTTGGTCAAAAATGAAAATTTCAATAGTGTCCCAATTTCTGCTTTAAACTTTAAGTACTATCCCAAAATGTATCACTAAGGTGACAGAAGTTGATTTCGGAGCATCTTTCTGAACAGGAGCTTCAACCGTTTTGTTGCATATGAGAAATTCCCTAAGCCCCGGACCTGTCGATTTTGGTCAAAAATGAAAATTTCAAAAATGCCCCAAATTCTGCTTTAAACTTTAGTTACTATCCCAAAATGTATCACTAAGGTGACAGAAGTTGATTTCGGAGCATCTCTCTGAACAGGAGCTTCAACCGTTTTGTGGCATATGAGAAATTCCCTAAGCCCCGGACCTGTCTATTTTGGTCAAAAATTAAAATTTCAAAATTGCCCCAATTTCTGCTTTAAACTTTAAGTACTATCCCAAAATATATCACTAAGGTGACAGAAGTTGATTTCGGAGCATCTTTCTGAACAGGAGCTTCAACCATTTTGTGGCATATGAGAAATTCCATAAGCCCCGGACCTGTCAATTTTGGTCAAAAATGAAAATTTCAAAAGTGCCCCAATTTCTGCTTTAAACTTTAGTTACTATCCCAAAATGTATCACAAAGGTGAGAAGTTAATTTCGGAGCATCATTTTTGAACAGGTGCTTCAACCGTTTTGTGGCATATGAGAAATTCCCTAAGCCCCGAACCTGTCGATTTTGGTCAAAAATGAAAATTTCAAAAGTGCCCCAATTTCTGCTTTAAACTTTAGGTACTATCCCAAAATGTATCACTAAGGTGACAGAAGTTGATTTCGGAGCATCTTTCTGAACAGGAGCTTCAACCATTTTGTGGCATATGATAAATTCCCTAAGCCCCGGACCTGTCGATTTTGGTCAAAAATCAAAATTTAAAAAGTGCCCCAATTTCTGCTTTAAACTTTAAATACTATCCCAAAATGTATAACTAAGGTGACAGAAGTTGATTTCGGAGCATCTTTCTGAACAGGAGCTTCAACCGTTTTGTGGCATATGAGAAATTCCATAAGCCCCGGACCTGTCGATTTTGGTCAAAAATGAAAATTTAAAAAGTGCCCCAATTTCTGCTTTAAACTTTAAATACTATCCCAAAATGTATAACTAAGGTGACAGAAGTTGATTTCGGAGCATCTTTCTGAACAGGAGCTTCAACCATTTTGTGGCATATGAGAAATTCCATAAGCCCCGGACCTGTCAATTTTGATCAAAAATGAAAATTTCAAAAGTGCCCCAATTTCTGCTTTAAACTTTAGTTACTATCCCAAAATGTATCACTAAGGTGACAAGTTGATTTCGGAGCATCATTTTTGAACAGGAGCTTCAACCATTTTGTGGCATATGGTAAATTCCCTAAGCCCCGGACCTGTCGATTTTGGTCAAAAATGAAAATTTCAAAAGTGCCCCAATTTCTGCTTTAAACTTTAGGTACTATCCCAAAATGTATCACTAAGGTGACAGAAGTTGATTTCGGAGCATCTTTCTGAACAGGAGCTTCAACCATTTTGTGGCATATGATAAATTCCCTAAGCCCCGGACCTGTCGATTTTGGTAAAAAATGAAAATTTAAAAAGTGCCCCAATTTCTGCTTTAAACTTTAAATACTATCCCAAAATGTATAACTAAGGTGACAGAAGTTGATTTCGGAGCATCTTTCTGAACAGGAGCTTCAACCATTTTGTGGCATATGAGAAATTCCATAATCCCCGGACCTGTCGATTTTGGTCAAAAATGAAAATTTCAAAAGTGCCCCAATTTCTGCTTTAAACTTTAGTTACTATCCCAAAATGTATCACAAATGTGACAGAAGTTGATTTCGGAGCATCATTTTTCAACAGGAGCTTCAACCATTTTGTGGCATATGATAAATTCCCTAAGCCCCGGACCTGTCGATTTTGGTCAAAAATGAAAATTTCAAAAGTGCCCCAATTTCTGCTTTAAACTTTAGTTACTATCCCAAAATGTATCACAAAGGTGAGAAGTTGATTTCGGAGCATCATTTTTGAACAGGAGCTTCAACCATTTTGTGGCATAAGATAAATTCCCTAAGCCCCGGACCTGTCGATTTTGGTCAAAAATCAAAATTTAAAAAGTGCCCCAATTTCTGCTTTAAACTTTAAATACTATCCCAAAATGTATAACTAAGGTGACAGAAGTTGATTTCGGAGCATCTTTCTGAACAGGAGCTTCAACCGTTTTGTGGCATATGAGAAATTCCATAAGCCCCGGACCTGTCGATTTTGGTCAAAAATGAAAATTTAAAAAGTGCCCCAATTTCTGCTTTAAACTTTATATACTATCCCAAAATGTATAACTAAGGTGACAGAAGTTGATTTCGGAGCATCTTTCTGAACAGGAGCTTCAACCATTTTGTGGCATATGAGAAATTCCATAAGCCCCGGACCTGTCAATTTTGGTCAAAAATGAAAATTTCAAAAGTGCCCCAATTTCTGCTTTAAACTTTAGTTACTATCCCAAAATGTATCACAAAGGTGACAAGTTGATTTCGGAGCATCATTTTTGAACAGGAGCTTCAACCATTTTGTGGCATATGGTAAATTCCCTAAGCCCCGGACCTGTCGATTTTGGTCAAAAATGAAAATTTCAAAAGTGCCCCAATTTCTGCTTTAAACTTTAGGTACTATCCCAAAATGTATCACTAATGTGACAGAAGTTGATTTCGGAGCATCTTTCTGAACAGGAGCTTCAACCATTTTGTGGCATATGAGAAATTCCATAAGCCCCGGACCTGTCGATTTTGGTCAAAAATGAAAATTTCAAAAGTGCCCCAATTTCTGCTTTAAACTTTAGTTACTATCCCAAAATGTATCACAAATGTGACAGAAGTTGATTTCGGAGCATCATTTTTGAACAGGAGCTTCAACCATTTTGTGGCATATGATAAATTCCCTAAGCCCCGGACCTGTCGATTTTGGTCAAAAATGAAAATTTCAAAAGTGCCCCAATTTCTGCTTTAAACCTTAGGTACTATCCCAAAATGTATCACTAAGGTGACAGAAGTTGATTGCGGAGCATCATTTTTAAACAGGAGTTTCAACCATTTTGTGGCATATGAGAAATTCCCTAAGCCCCGGACCTGTCGATTTTGGTCAAAAATGAAAATTTCAAAAGTGCCCCAAATTCTGCTTTAAACTTTAGTTACTATCCCAAAATGTATCACTAAGGTGACAGAATTTGATTTCGGAGCATCTTTCTGAACAGGAGCTTCAACCATTTTGAGGCATATGATAAATTCCCTAAGCCCCGGACCTGTCGATTTTGGTCAAAAATGAAAATTTCAAAAGTGCCCCAATTTCTGCTTTAAACTTTAGGTACTATCCCAAAATGTATCACTAAGGTGACAGAAGTTGATTTCGGAGCATCTTTCTGAACAGGAGCTTCAACCATTTTGTGGCATATGATAAATTCCCTAAGCCCCGGACCTGTCGATTTTGGTAAAAAATGAAAATTTAAAAAGTGCCCCAATTTCTGCTTTAAACTTTAAATACTATCCCAAAATGTATAACTAAGGTGACAGAAGTTGATTTCGGAGCATCTTTCTGAACAGGAGCTTCAACCATTTTGTGGCATATGAGAAATTCCATAATCCCCGGACCTGTCGATTTTGGTAAAAAATGAAAATTTCAAAAGTGCCCCAATTTCTGCTTTAAACTTTAGTTACTATCCCAAAATGTATCACAAATGTGACAGAAGTTGATTTCGGAGCATCATTTTTCAACAGGAGCTTCAACCATTTTGTGGCATATGATAAATTCCCTAAGCCCCGGACCTGTCGATTTTGGTCAAAAATGAAAATTTCAAAAGTGCCCCAATTTCTGCTTTAAACTTTAGTTACTATCCCAAAATGTATCACAAAGGTGACAAGTTGATTTCGGAGCATCATTTTTGAACAGGAGCTTCAACCATTTTGTGGCATATGGTAAATTCCCTAAGCCCCGGACCTGTCGATTTTGGTCAAAAATGAAAATTTCAAAAGTGCCCCAATTTCTGCTTTAAACTTTAGGTACTATCCCAAAATGTATCACTAAGGTGACAGAAGTTGATTTCGGAGCATCTTTCTGAACAGGAGCTTCAACCATTTTGTGGCATATGAGAAATTCCATAAGCCCCGGACCTGTCGATTTTGGTCAAAAATGAAAATTTCAAAAGTGCCCCAATTTCTGCTTTAAACTTTAGTTACTATCCCAAAATGTATCACAAATGTGACAGAAGTTGATTTCGGAGCATCATTTTTGAACAGGAGCTTCAACCATTTTGTGGCATATGATAAATTCCCTAAGCCCCGGACCTGTCGATTTTGGTCAAAAATGAAAATTTCAAAAGTGCCCCAATTTCTGCTTTAAACTTTAGGTACTATCCCAAAATGTATCACTAAGGTGACAGAAGTTGATTGCGGAGCATCATTTTTAAACAGGAGTTTCAACCATTTTGTGGCATATGAGAAATTCCCTAAGCCCCGGACCTGTCGATTTTGGTCAAAAATGAAAAATTCAAAAGTGCCCCAAATTCTGCTTTAAACTTTAGTTACTATCCCAAAATGTATCACTAAGGTGACAGAATTTGATTTCGGAGCATCTTTCTGAACAGGAGCTTCAACCATTTTGAGGCATATGATAAATTCCCTAAGCCCCGGACCTGTCGATTTTGGTCAAAAATGAAAATTTCAAAAGTGCCCCAATTTCTGCTTTAAACTTTAGGTACTATCCCAAAATGTATCACTAAGGTGACAGAAGTTGATTTCGGAGCATCTTTCTGAATAGGAGCTT
Organism: Pseudophryne corroboree; assembly: GCF_028390025.1. Lineage (NCBI taxonomy): Eukaryota > Metazoa > Chordata > Amphibia > Anura > Myobatrachidae > Pseudophryne > Pseudophryne corroboree. Next base: position 82,628 of record NW_026968396.1, read on the forward strand.
CAACCGTTTTGTGGCATATGAGAAATTCCCTAAGCCCCGGGCCTGTCGATTTTGGTCAAAAATGAAAATTTCAAAAGTGCCCCAATTTCTGCTTTAAACTTTAAGTACTATCCCAAAATGTATCACTAAGGTGACAGAAGTTGATTTCGGAGCATCTTTCTGAACAGGAGCTTCAACCATTTTGTGGCATATGAGAAATTCCATAAGCCCCGGACCTGTCAATTTTGGTCAAAAATGAAAATTTCAAAAGTGCCCCAATTTCTGCTTTAAACTTTAGTTACTATCCCAAAATGTATCACAAAGGTGACAAGTTGATTTCGGAGCATCATTTTTGAACAGGAGCTTCAACCATTTTGTGGCATATGATAAATTCCCTAAGCCCCGGACCTGTCGATTTTGGTCAAAAATGAAAATGTAAAAAGTGCCCCAAATTCTGCTTTAAACTTTAGTTACTATCCCAAAATGTATCACTAAGGTGACAGAAGTTGATTTCGGAGCATCTTTCTGAACAGGAGCTTCAACCGTTTTGTTGCATATGAGAAATTCCCTAAGCCCCGGACCTGTCTATTTTGGTCAAAAATGAAAATTTCAAAAGTGCCCCAATTTCTGCTTTAAACTTTAGTTACTATCCCAAAATGTATCACAAAGGTGACAAGTTGATTTCGGAGCATCATTTTTGAACAGGAGCTTCAACCATTTTGAGGCATATGATAAATTCCCTAAGCCCCGGACCTGTCGATTTTGGTCAAAAATGAAAATTTTAAAAGTGCCCCAAATTCTGCTTTAAACTTTAGTTACTATCCCAAAATGTATCACTAAGGTGACAGAAGTTGATTTCGGAGCATCTTTCTGAACAGGAGCTTCAACCGTTTTGTTGCATATGAGAAATTCCCTAAGCCCCGGACCTGTCTATTTTGGTCAAAAATTAAAATTTCAAAAGTGCCCCAATTTCTGCTTTAAACTTTAGTTACTATCCCAAAATGTATCACAAAGGTGACAAGTTGATTTCGGAGCATCTTTCTGAACAGGAGCTTCAACCGTTTTGTTGCATATGAGAAATTCCCTAAGCCCCGGACCTGTCGATTTTGGTCAAAAATGAAAATTTCAATAGTGCCCCAATTTCTGCTTTAAACTTTAAGTACTATCCCAAAATGTATCACTAAGGTGACAGAAGTTGATTTCGGAGCATCTTTCTGAACAGGAGCTTCAACCATTTTGTGGCATATGAGAAATTCCATAAGCCCCGGACCTGTAAATTTTGGTCAAAAATGAAAATTTCAAAAGTGCCTCAATTTCTGCTTTAAACTTTAGTTACTATCCCAAAATGTATCACAAAGGTGACAAGTTGATTTCGGAGCATCATTTTTGAACAGGAGCTTCAACCATTTTGTGGCATATGATAAATTCCCTAAGCCCCGGACCTGTCGATTTTGGTCAAAAATGAAAATTTAAAAAGTGCCCCAATTTCTGCTTTAAACTTTAGGTACTATCCCAAAATGTATCACTAAGGTGACAGAAGTTGATTGCGGAGCATCATTTTTAAACAGGAGTTTCAACCATTTTGTGGCATATGAGAAATTCCCTAAGCCCCGGACCTGTCGATTTTGGTCAAAAATGAAAATTTCAAAAGTGCCCCAAATTCTGCTTTAAACTTTAGTTACTATCCCAAAATGTATCACTAAGGTGACAGAAGTTGATTTCGGAGCATCATTTTTGAACAGGAGCTTCAACCATTTTGTGGCATATGAGAAATTCCCTAAGCCCCGGACCTGTCAATTTTGGTCAAAAATGAAAATTTCAATAGTGCCCCAATTTCTGCTCTAAACTTTAAGTACTATCCCAAAATGTATCACTAAGGTGACAGAAGTTGATTTCGGAGCATCTTTCTGAACAGGAGCTTCAACCGTTTTGTGGCATATGAGAAATTCCCTAAGCCCCGGGCCTGTCGATTTTGGTCAAAAATGAAAATTTCAAAAGTGCCCCAATTTCTGCTTTAAACTTTAAGTACTATCCCAAAATGTATCACTAAGGTGACAGAAGTTGATTTAGGAGCATCTTTCTGAACAGGAGCTTCAACCATTTTGTGGCATATGAGAAATTCCATAAGCCCCGGACCTGTCAATTTTGGTCAAAAATGAAAATTTCAAAAGTGCCCCAATTTCTGCTTTAAACTTTAGTTACTATCCCAAAATGTATCACAAAGGTGACAAGTTGATTTCGGAGCATCATTTTGAACAGGAGCTTCAACCATTTTGTGGCATATGATAAATTCCCTAAGCCCCGGACCTGTCGATTTTGGTCAAAAATGAAAATTTAAAAAGTGCCCCAAATTCTGCTTTAAACTTTAGTTACTATCCCAAAATGTATCACTAAGGTGACAGAAGTTGATTTCGGAGCATCTTTCTGAACAGGAGCTTCAACCGTTTTGTTGCATATGAGAAATTCCCTAAGCCCCGGACCTGTCTATTTTGGTCAAAAATGAAAATTTCAAAAGTGCCCCAATTTCTGCTTTAAACTTTAGTTACTATCCCAAAATGTATCACAAAGGTGACAAGTTGATTTCGGAGCATCATTTTTGAACAGGAGCTTCAACCATTTTGTGGCATATGATAAATTCCCTAAGCCCCGGACCTGTCGATTTTGGTCAAAAATGAAAATTTAAAAAGTGCCCCAAATTCTGCTTTAAACTTTAGTTACTATCCCAAAATGTATCACTAAGGCGACAGAAGTTGATTTCGGAGCATCTTTCTGAACAGGAGCTTCAACCGTTTTGTTGCATATGAGAAATTCCCTAAGCCCCGGACCTGTCGATTTTGGTCAAAAATGAAAATTTCAATAGTGCCCCAATTTCTGCTTTAAACTCTAAGTACTATCCCAAAATGTATCACTAAGGTGACAGAAGTTGATTTCGGAGCATCTTTCTGAACAGGAGCTTCAACCATTTTGTGGCATATGAGAAATTCCATAAGCCCCGGACCTGTAAATTTTGGTCAAAAATGAAAATTTCAAAAGTGCCTCAATTTCTGCTTTAAACTTTAGTTACTATCCCAAAATGTATCACAAAGGTGACAAGTTGATTTCGGAGCATCATTTTTGAACAGGAGCTTCAACCATTTTGTGGCATATGATAAATTCCCTAAGCCCCGGACCTGTCGATTTTGGTCAAAAATGAAAATTTAAAAAGTGCCCCAATTTCTGCTTTAAACTTTAGGTACTATCCCAAAATGTATCACTAAGGTGACAGAAGTTGATTTCGGAGCATCTTTCTGAACAGGAGCTTCAACCATTTTGTGGCATATGATAAATTCCCTAAGCCCCGGACCTGTCTATTTTGGTCAAAAATGAAAATTTCAAAATTGCCCCAATTTCTGCTTGAAACTTTAGGTACTATCCCAAAATGTATTACTAAGGTGACAGAAGTTGATTTCGGAGCATAATTTTTGAACAGGAGCTTCAACCATTTTGTGGCATATGAGAAATTCCCTAAGCCCCGGGCCTGTCGATTTTGGTCAAAAAAGAAAATTTCAAAAGTGCCCCAATTTCTGCTTTAAACTTTAGTTACTATCCCAAAATGTATCACTAAGGTGACAGAAGTTGATTTCGGAGCAACTTTCTGAACAGGAGCTTCAACCGTTTTGTTGCATATGAGAAATTCCCTAAGCCCCGGACCTGTCTATTTTGGTCAAAAATGAAAATTTCAAAAGTGCCCCAATTTCTGCTTTAAACTTTAGTTACTATCCCAAAATGTATCACAAAGGTGACAAGTTGATTTCGGAGCATCATTTTTGAACAGGAGCTTCAACCATTTTGTGGCATATGATAAATTCCCTAAGCCCCGGACCTGTCGATTTTGGTCAAAAATGAAAATTTAAAAAGTGCCCCAAATTCTGCTTTAAACTTTAGTTACTATCCCAAAATGTATCACTAAGGTGACAGAAGTTGATTTCGGAGCATCTTTCTGAACAGGAGCTTCAACCATTTTGTGGCATATGAGAAATTCCATAAGCCCCGGACCTGTAAATTTTGGTCAAAAATGAAAATTTCAAAAGTGCCTCAATTTCTGCTTTAAACTTTAGTTACTATCCCAAAATGTATCACAAAGGTGACAAGTTGATTTCGGAGCATCATTTTTGAACAGGAGCTTCAACCATTTTGTGGCATATGAGAAATTCCCTAAGCCCCGGACCTGTCGATTTTGGTCAAAAATGAAAATTTCAATAGTGCCCCAATTTCTGCTCTAAACTTTAAGTACTATCCCAAAATGTATCACTAAGGTGACAGAATTTGATTTCGGAGCATCTTTCTGAACAGGAGCTTCAACCATTTTGAGGCATATGATAAATTCCCTAAGCCCCGGACCTGTCGATTTTGGTCAAAAATGAAAATTTCAAAAGTGCCCCAATTTCTGCTTTAAACTTTAGGTACTATCCCAAAATGTATCACTAAGGTGACAGAAGTTGATTTCGGAGCATCATTTTTGAACAGGAGCTTCAACCATTTTGTGGCATATGATAAATTCCCTAAGCCCCGGACCTGTCGATTTTGGTCAAAAATGAAAATTTAAAAAGTGCCTCAATTTCTGCTTTAAACTTTAGTTACTATCTCAAAATGTATCACAAAGGTGACAAGTTGATTTCGGAGCATCATTTTGAACAGGAGCTTCAACCATTTTGTGGCATATGATAAATTCCCTAAGCTCCGGACCTGTCGATTTTGGTCAAAAATGAAAATTTAAAAAGTGCCCCAAATTCTGCTTTAAACTTTAGTTACTATCCCAAAATGTATCACTAAGGTGACAGAAGTTGATTTCGGAGCATCTTTCTGAACAGGAGCTTCAACCGTTTTGTTGCATATGAGAAATTCCCTAAGCCCCGGACCTGTCTATTTTGGTCAAAAATGAAAATTTCAAAAGTGCCCCAATTTCTGCTTTAAACTTTAGTTACTATCCCAAAATGTATCACAAAGGTGACAAGTTGATTTCGGAGCATCATTTTTGAACAGGAGCTTCAACCATTTTGTGGCATATGATAAATTCCCTAAGCCCCGGACCTGTCGATTTTGGTCAAAAATGAAAATTTAAAAAGTGCCCCAAATTCTGCTTTAAACTTTAGTTACTATCCCAAAATGTATCACTAAGGCGACAGAAGTTGATTTCGGAGCATCTTTCTGAACAGGAGCTTCAACCGTTTTGTTGCATATGAGAAATTCCCTAAGCCCCGGACCTGTCGATTTTGGTCAAAAATGAAAATTTAAAAAGTGCCCCAATTTCTGCTTTAAACTTTAGGTACTATCCCAAAATGTATCACTAAGGTGACAGAAGTTGATTTCGGAGCATCTCTCTGAACAGGAGCTTCAACCGTTTTGTGGCATATGAGAAATTCCCTAAGCCCCGGACCTGTCTATTTTGGTCAAAAATTAAAATTTCAAAATTGCCCCAATTTCTGCTTTAAACTTTAAGTACTATCCCAAAATATATCACTAAGGTGACAGAAGTTGATTTCGGAGCATCTTTCTGAACAGGAGCTTCAACCATTTTGTGGCATATGAGAAATTCCATAAGCCCCGGACCTGTCAATTTTGGTCAAAAACGAAAATTTCAAAAGTGCCCCAATTTCTGCTTTAAACTTTAGTTACTATCCCAAAATGTATCACAAAGGTGAGAAGTTGATTTCGGAGCATCATTTTTGAACAGGAGCTTCAACCATTTTGTGGCATATGATAAATTCCCTAAGCCCCGGACCTGTCGATTTTGGTCAAAAATGAAAATTTCAAAAGTGCCCCAATTTCTGCTTTAAACTTTAGGTACTATCCCAAAATTTATCACTAAGGTGACAGAAGTTGATTTCGGAGCATCATTTTTGAACAGGAGCTTCAACCATTTTGTGGCATATGAGAAATTCCCTAAGCCCCGGACCTGTCGATTTTGGTCAAAAATGAAAATTTCAATAGTGCCCCAATTTCTGCTCTAAACTTTAAGTACTATCCCAAAATGTATCACTAAGGTGACAGAAGTTGATTTCGGAGCATCTTTCTGAACAGGAGCTTCAACCGTTTTGTGGCATATGAGAAATTCCCTAAGCCCCGGGCCTGTCGATTTTGGTCAAAAATGAAAATTTCAAAAGTGCCCCAATTTCTGCTTTAAACTTTAAGTACTATCCCAAAATGTATCACTAAGGTGACAGAAGTTGATTTCGGAGCATCTTTCTGAACAGGAGCTTCAACCATTTTGTGGCATATGAGAAATTCCATAAGCCCCGGACCTGTCAATTTTGGTCAAAAATGAAAATTTCAAAAGTGCCCCAATTTCTGCTTTAAACTTTAGTTACTATCCCAAAATGTATCACAAAGGTGACAAGTTGATTTCGGAGCATCATTTTTGAACAGGAGCTTCAACCATTTTGTGGCATATGATAAATTCCCTAAGCCCCGGACCTGTCGATTTTGGTCAAAAATTAAAATGTAAAAAGTGCCCCAAATTCTGCTTTAAACTTTAGTTACTATCCCAAAATGTATCACTAAGGTGACAGAAGTTGATTTCGGAGCATCTTTCTGAACAGGAGCTTCAACCGTTTTGTTGCATATGAGAAATTCCCTAAGCCCCGGACCTGTCTATTTTGGTCAAAAATGAAAATTTCAAAAGTGCCCCAATTTCTGCTTTAAACTTTAGTTACTATCCCAAAATGTATCACAAAGGTGACAAGTTGATTTCGGAGCATCATTTTTGAACAGGAGCTTCAACCATTTTGTGGCATATGATAAATTCCCTAAGCCCCGGACCTGTCGATTTTGGTCAAAAATGAAAATTTAAAAAGTGCCCCAAATTCTGCTTTAAACTTTAGTTACTATCCCAAAATGTATCACTAAGGTGACAGAAGTTGATTTCGGAGCATCTTTCTGAACAGGAGCTTCAACCGTTTTGTTGCATATGAGAAATTCCCTAAGCCCCGGACCTGTCTATTTTGGTCAAAAATTAAAATTTCAAAAGTGCCCCAATTTCTGCTTTAAACTTTAGTTACTATCCCAAAATGTATCACAAAGGTGACAAGTTGATTTCGGAGCATCTTTCTGAACAGGAGCTTCAACCGTTTTGTTGCATATGAGAAATTCCCTAAGCCCCGGACCTGTCGATTTTGGTCAAAAATGAAAATTTCAATAGTGCCCCAATTTCTGCTTTAAACTTTAAGTACTATCCCAAAATGTATCACTAAGGTGACAGAAGTTGATTGCGGAGCATCATTTTTAAACAGGAGTTTCAACCATTTTGTGGCATATGAGAAATTCCCTAAGCCCCGGACCTGTCGATTTTGGTCAAAAATGAAAATTTCAAAAGTGCCCCAAATTCTGCTTTAAACTTTAGTTACTATCCCAAAATGTATCACTAAGGTGACAGAAGTTGATTTCGGAGCATCATTTTTGAACAGGAGCTTCAACCATTTTGTGGCATATGAGAAATTCCCTAAGCCCCGGACCTGTCGATTTTGGTCAAAAATGAAAATTTCAATAGTGCCCCCAATTTCTGCTCTAAACTTTAAGTACTATCCCAAAATGTACTGTATCACTAAGGTGACAGAAGTTGATTTCGGAGCATCTTTCTGAACAGGAGCTTCAACCGTTTTGTGGCATATGAGAAATTCCCTAAGCCCCGGGCCTGTCGATTTTGGTCAAAAATGAAAATTTCAAAAGTGCCCCAATTTCTGCTTTAAACTTTAAGTACTATCCCAAAATGTATCACTAAGGTGACAGAAGTTGATTTCGGAGCATCTTTCTGAACAGGAGCTTCAACCATTTTGTGGCATATGAGAAATTCCGTAAGCCTTGGACCTGTCAATTTTGGTCAAAAATGAAAATTTCAAAAGTGCCCCAATTTCTGCTTTAAACTTTAGTTACTATCCCAAAATGTATCACAAAGGTGACAAGTTGATTTCGGAGCATCATTTTGAACAGGAGCTTCAACCATTTTGTGGCATATGATAAATTCCCTAAGCCCCGGACCTGTCGATTTTGGTCAAAAATGAAAATTTAAAAAGTGCCCCAAATTCTGCTTTAAACTTTAGTTACTATCCCAAAATGTATCACTAAGGTGACAGAAGTTGATTTCGGAGCATCTTTCTGAACAGGAGCTTCAACCGTTTTGTTGCATATGAGAAATTCCCTAAGCCCCGGACCTGTCTATTTTGGTCAAAAATGAAAATTTCAAAAGTGCCCCAATTTCTGCTTTAAACTTTAGTTACTATCCCAAAATGTATCACAAAGGTGACAAGTTGATTTCGGAGCATCATTTTTGAACAGGAGCTTCAACCATTTTGTGGCATATGATAAATTCCCTAAGCCCCGGACCTGTCGATTTTGGTCAAAAATGAAAATTTAAAAAGTGCCCCAAATTCTGCTTTAAACTTTAGTTACTATCCCAAAATGTATCACTAAGGCGACAGAAGTTGATTTCGGAGCATCTTTCTGAACAGGAGCTTCAACCGTTTTGTTGCATATGAGAAATTCCCTAAGCCCCGGACCTGTCGATTTTGGTCAAAAATGAAAATTTCAATAGTGCCCCAATTTCTGCTTTAAACTCTAAGTACTATCCCAAAATGTATCACTAAGGTGACAGAAGTTGATTTCGGAGCATCTTTCTGAACAGGAGCTTCAACCATTTTGTGGCATATGAGAAATTCCATAAGCCCCGGACCTGTAAATTTTGGTCAAAAATGAAAATTTCAAAAGTGCCTCAATTTCTGCTTTAAACTTTAGTTACTATCCCAAAATGTATCACAAAGGTGACAAGTTGATTTCGGAGCATCATTTTTGAACAGGAGCTTCAACCATTTTGTGGCATATGATAAATTCCCTAAGCCCCGGACCTGTCGATTTTGGTCAAAAATGAAAATTTAAAAAGTGCCCCAATTTCTGCTTTAAACTTTAGGTACTATCCCAAAATGTATCACTAAGGTGACAGAAGTTGATTTCGGAGCATCTTTCTGAACAGGAGCTTCAACCATTTTGTGGCATATGATAAATTCCCTAAGCCCCGGACCTGTCGATTTTGGTCAAAAATGAAAATTTAAAAAGTGCCCCAATTTCTGCTTTAAACTTTAAATACTATCCCAAAATGTATAACTAAGGTGACAGAAGTTGATTTCGGAGCATCTTTCTGAACAGGAGCTTCAACCGTTTTGTGGCATATAAGAAATTCCCTAAGCCCCGGACCTGTCTATTTTGGTCAAAAATGAAAATTTCAAAATTGCCCCAATTTCTGCTTTAAACTTTAGGTACTATCCCAAAATGTATTACTAAGGTGACAGAAGTTGATTTCGGAGCATAATTTTTGAACAGGAGCTTCAACCATTTTGTGGCATATGAGAAATTCCCTAAGCCCCGGACCTGTCGATTTTGGTCAAAAATGAAAATTTCAATAGTGCCCCAATTTCTGCTTTAAACTTTAAGTACTATCCCAAAATGTATCACTAAGGTGACAGAAGTTGATTTCGGAGCATCTTTCTGAACAGGAGCTTCAACCGTTTTGTGGCATATGAGAAATTCCCTAAGCCCCGGGCCTGTCAATTTTGGTCAAAAAAGAAAATTTCAAAAGTGCCCCAATTTCTGCTTTAAACTTTAGTTACTATCCCAAAATGTATCACTAAGGTGACAGAAGTTGATTTCGGAGCATCTTTCTGAACAGGAGCTTCAACCGTTTTGTTGCATATGAGAAATTCCCTAAGCCCCGGACCTGTCTATTTTGGTCAAAAATGAAAATTTCAAAAGTGCCCCAATTTCTGCTTTAAACTTTAGTTACTATCCCAAAATGTATCACAAAGGTGACAAGTTGATTTCGGAGCATCATTTTTGAACAGGAGCTTCAACCATTTTGTGGCATATGATAAATTCCCTAAGCCCCGGACCTGTCGATTTTGGTCAAAAATGAAAATTTAAAAAGTGCCCCAAATTCTGCTTTAAACTTTAGTTACTATCCCAAAATGTATCACTAAGGTGACAGAAGTTGATTTCGGAGCATCTTTCTGAACAGGAGCTTCAACCATTTTGTGGCATATGAGAAATTCCATAAGCCCCGGACCTGTAAATTTTGGTCAAAAATGAAAATTTCAAAAGTGCCTCAATTTCTGCTTTAAACTTTAGTTACTATCCCAAAATGTATCACAAAGGTGACAAGTTGATTTCGGAGCATCATTTTTGAACAGGAGCTTCAACCATTTTGTGGCATATGAGAAATTCCCTAAGCCCCGGACCTGTCGATTTTGGTCAAAAATGAAAATTTCAATAGTGCCCCAATTTCTGCTCTAAACTTTAAGTACTATCCCAAAATGTATCACTAAGGTGATAGAAGTTGATTTCGGAGCATCTTTCTGAACAGGAGCTTCAACCGTTTTGTGGCATATGAGAAATTCCCTAAGCCCCGGGCCTGTCGATTTTGGTCAAAAATGAAAATTTCAAAAGTGCCCCAATTTCTGCTTTAAACTTTAAGTACTATCCCAAAATGTATCACTAAGGTGACAGAAGTTGATTTCGGAGCATCTTTCTGAACAGGAGCTTCAACCATTTTGTGGCATATGAGAAATTCCATAAGCCCCGGACCTGTCAATTTTGGTCAAAAATGAAAATTTCAAAAGTGCCCCAATTTCTGCTTTAAACTTTAGTTACTATCCCAAAATGTATCACAAAGGTGACAAGTTGATTTCGGAGCATCATTTTGAACAGGAGCTTCAACCATTTTGTGGCATATGATAAATTCCCTAAGCCCCGGACCTGTCGATTTTGGTCAAAAATGAAAATTTAAAAAGTGCCCCAAATTCTGCTTTAAACTTTAGTTACTATCCCAAAATGTATCACTAAGGTGACAGAAGTTGATTTCGGAGCATCTTTCTGAACAGGAGCTTCAACCGTTTTGTTGCATATGAGAAATTCCCTAAGCCCCGGACCTGTCTATTTTGGTCAAAAATGAAAATTTCAAAAGTGCCCCAATTTCTGCTTTAAACTTTAGTTACTATCCCAAAATGTATCACAAAGGTGACAAGTTGATTTCGGAGCATCATTTTTGAACAGGAGCTTCAACCATTTTGTGGCATATGATAAATTCCCTAAGCCCCGGACCTGTCGATTTTGGTCAAAAATGAAAATTTCAATAGTGCCCCAATTTCTGCTTTAAACTCTAAGTACTATCCCAAAATGTATCACTAAGGTGACAGAAGTTGATTTCGGAGCATCTTTCTGAACAGGAGCTTCAACCATTTTGTGGCATATGAGAAATTCCATAAGCCCCGGACCTGTAAATTTTGGTCAAAAATGAAAATTTCAAAAGTGCCTCAATTTCTGCTTTAAACTTTAGTTACTATCCCAAAATGTATCACAAAGGTGACAAGTTGATTTCGGAGCATCATTTTTGAACAGGAGCTTCAACCATTTTGTGGCATATGATAAATTCCCTAAGCCCCGGACCTGTCGATTTTGGTCAAAAATGAAAATTTAAAAAGTGCCCCAATTTCTGCTTTAAACTTTAGGTACTATCCCAAAATGTATCACTAAGGTGACAGAAGTTGATTTCGGAGCATCTTTCTGAACAGGAGCTTCAACCGTTTTGTGGCATATGAGAAATTCCCTAAGCCCCGGACCTGTCGATTTTGGTCAAAAATGAAAATTTCAAAAGTGCCCCAATTTCTGCTTTAAACTTTAGTTACTATCCCAAAATGTATCACAAATGTGACAGAAGTTGATTTCGGAGCATCATTTTTCAACAGGAGCTTCAACCATTTTGTGGCATATGATAAATTCCCTAAGCCCCGGACCTGTCGATTTTGGTCAAAAATGAAAATTTCAAAAGTGCCCCAATTTCTGCTTTAAACTTTAGTTACTATCCCAAAATGTATCACAAAGGTGAGAAGTTGATTTCGGAGCATCATTTTTGAACAGGAGCTTCAACCATTTTGTGGCATAAGATAAATTCCCTAAGCCCCGGACCTGTCGATTTTGGTCAAAAATCAAAATTTAAAAAGTGCCCCAATTTCTGCTTTAAACTTTAAATACTATCCCAAAATGTATAACTAAGGTGACAGAAGTTGATTTCGGAGCATCTTTCTGAACAGGAGCTTCAACCGTTTTGTGGCATATGAGAAATTCCATAAGCCCCGGACCTGTCGATTTTGGTCAAAAATGAAAATTTAAAAAGTGCCCCAATTTCTGCTTTAAACTTTATATACTATCCCAAAATGTATAACTAAGGTGACAGAAGTTGATTTCGGAGCATCTTTCTGAACAGGAGCTTCAACCATTTTGTGGCATATGAGAAATTCCATAAGCCCCGGACCTGTCAATTTTGGTCAAAAATGAAAATTTCAAAAGTGCCCCAATTTCTGCTTTAAACTTTAGTTACTATCCCAAAATGTATCACAAAGGTGACAAGTTGATTTCGGAGCATCATTTTTGAACAGGAGCTTCAACCATTTTGTGGCATATGGTAAATTCCCTAAGCCCCGGACCTGTCGATTTTGGTCAAAAATGAAAATTTCAAAAGTGCCCCAATTTCTGCTTTAAACTTTAGGTACTATCCCAAAATGTATCACTAAGGTGACAGAAGTTGATTTCGGAGCATCTTTCTGAACAGGAGCTTCAACCATTTTGTGGCATATGAGAAATTCCATAAGCCCCGGACCTGTCGATTTTGGTCAAAAATGAAAATTTCAAAAGTGCCCCAATTTCTGCTTTAAACTTTAGTTACTATCCCAAAATGTATCACAAATGTGACAGAAGTTGATTTCGGAGCATCATTTTTGAACAGGAGCTTCAACCATTTTGTGGCATATGATAAATTCCCTAAGCCCCGGACCTGTCGATTTTGGTCAAAAATGAAAATTTCAAAAGTGCCCCAATTTCTGCTTTAAACTTTAGGTACTATCCCAAAATGTATCACTAAGGTGACAGAAGTTGATTGCGGAGCATCATTTTTAAACAGGAGTTTCAACCATTTTGTGGCATATGAGAAATTCCCTAAGCCCCGGACCTGTCGATTTTGGTCAAAAATGAAAAATTCAAAAGTGCCCCAAATTCTGCTTTAAACTTTAGTTACTATCCCAAAATGTATCACTAAGGTGACAGAATTTGATTTCGGAGCATCTTTCTGAACAGGAGCTTCAACCATTTTGAGGCATATGATAAATTCCCTAAGCCCCGGACCTGTCGATTTTGGTCAAAAATGAAAATTTCAAAAGTGCCCCAATTTCTGCTTTAAACTTTAGGTACTATCCCAAAATGTATCACTAAGGTGACAGAAGTTGATTTCGGAGCATCATTTTTGAACAGGAGCTTCAACCATTTTGTGGCATATGAGAAATTCCCTAAGCCCCGGACCTGTCGATTTTGGTCAAAAATGAAAATTTCAATAGTGCCCCAATTTCTGCTCTAAACTTTAAGTACTATCCCAAAATGTATCACTAAGGTGACAGAAGTTGATTTCGGAGCATCTTTCTGAATAGGAGCTTCAACCGTTTTGTGGCATATGAGAAATTCCCTAAGCCCCGGGCCTGTCGATTTTGGTCAAAAATGAAAATTTCAAAAGTGCCCCCAATTTCTGCTTTAAACTTTAAGTACTATCCCAAAATGTATCACTAAGGTGACAGAAGTTGATTTCGGAGCATCTTTCTGAACAGGAGCTTCAACCATTTTGTGGCATATGAGAAATTCCATAAGCCCCGGACCTGTCAATTTTGGTCAAAAATGAAAATTTCAAAAGTGCCCCAATTTCTGCTTTAAACTTTAGTTACTATCCCAAAATGTATCACAAAGGTGACAAGTTGATTTCGGAGCATCATTTTTGAACAGGAGCTTCAACCATTTTGTGGCATATGATAAATTCCCTAAGCCCCGGACCTGTCGATTTTGGTCAAAAATGAAAATGTAAAAAGTGCCCCAAATTCTGCTTTAAACTTTAGTTACTATCCCAAAATGTATCACTAAGGTGACAGAAGTTGATTTCGGAGCATCTTTCTGAACAGGAGCTTCAACCGTTTTGTTGCATATGAGAAATTCCCTAAGCCCCGGACCTGTCTATTTTGGTCAAAAATGAAAATTTCAAAAGTGCCCCAATTTCTGCTTTAAACTTTAGTTACTATCCCAAAATGTATCACAAAGGTGACAAGTTGATTTCGGAGCATCATTTTTGAACAGGAGCTTCAACCATTTTGAGGCATATGATAAATTCCCTAAGCCCCGGACCTGTCGATTTTGGTCAAAAATGAAAATTTTAAAAGTGCCCCAAATTCTGCTTTAAACTTTAGTTACTATCCCAAAATGTATCACTAAGGTGACAGAAGTTGATTTCGGAGCATCTTTCTGAACAGGAGCTTCAACCGTTTTGTTGCATATGAGAAATTCCCTAAGCCCCGGACCTGTCTATTTTGGTCAAAAATTAAAATTTCAAAAGTGCCCCAATTTCTGCTTTAAACTTTAGTTACTATCCCAAAATGTATCACAAAGGTGACAAGTTGATTTCGGAGCATCTTTCTGAACAGGAGCTTCAACCGTTTTGTTGCATATGAGAAATTCCCTAAGCCCCGGACCTGTCGATTTTGGTCAAAAATGAAAATTTCAATAGTGCCCCAATTTCTGCTTTAAACTTTAAGTACTATCCCAAAATGTATCACTAAGGTGACAGAAGTTGATTTCGGAGCATCTTTCTGAACAGGAGCTTCAACCATTTTGTGGCATATGAGAAATTCCATAAGCCCCGGACCTGTAAATTTTGGTCAAAAATGAAAATTTCAAAAGTGCCTCAATTTCTGCTTTAAACTTTAGTTACTATCCCAAAATGTATCACAAAGGTGACAAGTTGATTTCGGAGCATCATTTTTGAACAGGAGCTTCAACCATTTTGTGGCATATGATAAATTCCCTAAGCCCCGGACCTGTCGATTTTGGTCAAAAATGAAAATTTAAAAAGTGCCCCAATTTCTGCTTTAAACTTTAGGTACTATCCCAAAATGTATCACTAAGGTGACAGAAGTTGATTGCGGAGCATCATTTTTAAACAGGAGTTTCAACCATTTTGTGGCATATGAGAAATTCCCTAAGCCCCGGACCTGTCGATTTTGGTCAAAAATGAAAATTTCAAAAGTGCCCCAAATTCTGCTTTAAACTTTAGTTACTATCCCAAAATGTATCACTAAGGTGACAGAAGTTGATTTCGGAGCATCATTTTTGAACAGGAGCTTCAACCATTTTGTGGCATATGAGAAATTCCCTAAGCCCCGGACCTGTCGATTTTGGTCAAAAATGAAAATTTCAATAGTGCCCCAATTTCTGCTCTAAACTTTAAGTACTATCCCAAAATGTATCACTAAGGTGACAGAAGTTGATTTCGGAGCATCTTTCTGAACAGGAGCTTCAACCGTTTTGTGGCATATGAGAAATTCCCTAAGCCCCGGGCCTGTCGATTTTGGTCAAAAATGAAAATTTCAAAAGTGCCCCCAATTTCTGCTTTAAACTTTAAGTACTATCCCAAAATGTATCACTAAGGTGACAGAAGTTGATTTAGGAGCATCTTTCTGAACAGGAGCTTCAACCATTTTGTGGCATATGAGAAATTCCATAAGCCCCGGACCTGTCAATTTTG